>NC_049259.1:21694264-21872976 GCF_011100685.1 Canis lupus familiaris | reverse complement strand
TAAATCACAAGATCATATTACCTATGCGGGGGCTCTGGGGGGGGTGCGGAGGAGTTGGGGCTCTCAGTGGAGACCCAACTAAGGCTTAGAAAGTTGGAGAACGGTGTGAATGAAGCACTCCAAAGCGCAGAGCTCAGCAGGACACTCGGCTCAGGAAGGCTTCCGGGGGGATAGGATGGCACCAACGAGGCTGGATAAAAGGCGAAGGCGGCCAACCAGCGCACCCCAGGTGCCCGCCTGCTCCGTTCCCAGGTGAGTCTCACCCAGGTGCTGGCCACCTGCTGGGCCCAGCACCCAGCTTGCCACCGCCCGGCCCCCCCCCAGCGCTGTGATCCCGAGCTGGTAGCAGGTCGGCCGTGGGTGATTCCAGAAGCCAGACTCGGAATCAAACCCACGCCACTTCGGGAGCCCAGAACTTGCTTCATCTCTCCCAAAGCCCCGCTCCAGCCGGAGGGAAAGGCCACTGCTTCCTTCACACCCGAGTCGAGACCGCCCTGAGTCAAGAATTAAAGGGGACCCTGAGGGGCGCTGGGTGCTCGGTCGTGGGTGGAGCGGTTGCCTTTGGCTCAGGTCATGATCCCCGGGCCTGGGCTCCCAGCCCAGCAGGGAGCCTGCTTCTCCCTCTCCCTCTGCTGTTCCCCTGCTTGTCTCTTGGCTCTCTCTTCCTCTCTCTGTCAAATAAATAAAGTCTTATTAAAAATAAAGTAAAGTGGACTTGGGCTGGTGGAGGGACCCTTGGGCTGAGGGAGGGGGCAGCAGGGTGGGGTGCAGGGGGCTCCCATCCGTGAGCACCTTAGCCTGATGTCAACAGCCTCTCTGCAACCTCTCCTGCGAGCCCGTTTCATTTCTTTTTAATTATTTCATTATATATTATATAGTTCATTTCTTTTGAAATATATTTTAAAAGTAAGATGCTGATCCTTTACTCAAAGGTGTGAATTAAGAATGTGAGTCATGGGAAGCCTGGGTGGTTCAGTGGTTCAGTGTCTGCCTTCAGTTCAGGGCATGATCCTGGGGTCCTGGGATCGAGTCCTGCATCGGGCTCCCTGCAGTGGAGCCTGCTTCTGTCTCTGCCTGTGTCTCTCATGAATAGATACATAACATCTTTTTTTCTTATTTAAGAAAATTTTTTAATACATAAAATGTTAAAAAAAGATGATGTGAGTCCTTCTAGCTGTGATTCTCAAGAGAGACAAAGGGCAGAGTCAAACACCCGGTTGCTGGGCTGATCAGCACCTGAGGTCCAGGCAGGCTGTGGAGACTTAAGATGTCCTTCCAGTGATTCCAGAATGCTCCTCCTCCCCGGAAAGTCACTGAGCTGTTATTACACTTTCACTCGGAAACATGCACAGCAATTCAGATATCTGCTAAATCTAGAAAGGTTTAGGTCCATATCTATGTCAATGGAAGCACAGTATAAGTAACTATGAAACTCTCTCACTTTGAAATCCTTAAAATGGTTTAAAATTGGAGTTCTAGGCGGCCCAGGAATTTTATTTTCGGTCTTCCCCCTGGTGGCTGGCACCTGGCAGGCAAGTCCAGAGCCAGGCAAATACCCCACCGGGCTTGCAGGATCAGAATGCCACCTTCATCCCTTTGGATTTCTTGTAAAACAGGTGTATCCTATATGGTAACTAACTGCTTGATTTTACGTGTAAGCTTGGAAATAAGAGGAGTAAGCAGAAGCAGTGACGTAACAAATCAGTTCAGTGGCTGGGAGTTACTAAACCCTGGTCTCTTATGGGAATAAGATGGGAATGAGTCACCACTACGCTCGCTAATGAGGAAGGAGACCAACGAGCTACAGGGCTTTGGTTGCTCTTGTGCCCCAGCTCCAGGCTACCGCCCCGTGACAGGTGGAGGAGAACGTCAGAAACATCGCTGGCTTTCCGCCCCTCCCCCGCCCAGGCCACCTGCGCCCCCAGGGTTTGTGGTTGGGGGTCATAGCCAGCCCCTCTTCCCACCGTGGATGCAGAGGTTGCTGGGAGGGGTGAGGCTGCCGGGCCCCGCGTGGGAGTGGGCGAGCAGGGGTGAGGCTCGGCCTTGCAGAAGCAACGGGGCAGCAAAATCCAACTGCAGGCTCTGGGAGGAGGCCTGCCCTGCTGGGCTCCCGCCGGAGGAGAGGGCAGCAGGCCATCGTGAGAACCGACCGTCTGTGGACGTCTGTCCCCTGTCCCACAGGCAAAATCACCTGGGGGACAGCCGAGGCCTGCCTGGCAGGTGCAGCCCGGGTGTCCGCAGGTCTTCGGCCGCTTGCTCGAGACGCAGGACGGGGAGGATGGCCAACCAAACCGAGCCTCCCACTCCAGCTGGGACGCTTGAGAAAGAAGCCTCAAACCATGAAAATGCAAATGTATTTGTACTCAACTTACCATCTGGTCCTCGGATCAGCGACAAGGACAAGCGCTGTGGGGCTCAGTGGGAGACGAGCCCGTCAGCAGAAATGTGCTGCTAGGGGTAGTGAAACGTAAAGCTTCTCCCCTTCCTGAGCCTTCCCTCCCAGCTCGTCGGGGTGGCTTTTTATTGCTATTAATGTCGTTCTATGTAAAGAAACATTAAAATAATTAGCGTGGATTTTACCAGTTCTCATCAGAAGGGCAGGGCCCATTTCTCAGCCTCTGCCTTAGCTTGAGTTAACCGTCGTGGAGCTTCTCTCCTCCCCACAGGCCCTCGGGCCGTGGCGTGTCCCCAAGATCCAGCAAATATGCAGAGCGTGTCCCATTTACTAGCTTATTGGACTCTCCGTTGACCGAAGCGAAACCCATTTCCTGGGTAGCTGCTCTCATCACGCTCTGTTCTCTCCCCCACTGCCTCAACTTCCCCTAAAAGTTCTGCTAAGCTCTGCTTGCCCTTCCCTGAGAAAGAATCACCCTGTGCTGTTTGATTTGAGACGTTTGCAGATTTCTGAGCTGGGGCCATGCCCTCCTTTTCGAGAAGTCTCTCCTTTTCTAAGTCTGGATTTGTGTTTAGTTGACAGGTCACATATAAAAGCGTTCAACTCAGGCAGCACCACTGAACCACGCAGTCCCCGTCTCACAGCCGCTGGGGCCGCAGGGGTGGTTGTCCCGACCAGACCGGCCGGGCCGAGGCGCAGAGCTGACCCACTGGGTTTGGTTTACTTCTAAGCGCGCACGTTCTACGCCGTTTCCTCCCTTGGGCTTGCTGCTAAGGAAGGAAGGAAGGACGGAAAGGAGAAGACACTGGCCTGTGCTCACTTTGCTTTTCCTCCTGTGTCATTGCCCCCCCCCCCCCCCCGCCCCCCAGCGGCTGGCTAACCCGGAAGTCACTGAGACAGGCTGGGAGAGCATTCCTTGGCCTTGGTTTTTCTTAGAAGGCCTTTCCTTTTTGCCTTGGAAGCAAATTCTGCGTGGGTTGGCCAGTGTGGCCTCTGGGCCGGCAGGTCCTCACGGAGGCCAGGGGCTCACTTCATGCTTCACCAAGTCTTGGGACGCCCACTGCCTGCCTCCCGGGTCCTTCTGGAATTCTGTGTGCAACCAACTAGCAAACGCTACATGCAAATGGCAGCAAGGACGGTGTTCACGAATATTCCCAGTAGCTTCTCTGCTCATACGCAGGCTCCACTGCCCCTCTGGACTCCAGTTAGGAGGAACACGTTCAAGATTATTTAAAATTTCCGGGATACTCTTCAGACATCTGAAGTTTCTACCGCAGGCTTGACTGGGTCCTAAGATCCTTTGTCACAAGGTGCTGCCGGACCCCACCAGGCGCTCCTCCCTGGTGGTCTAGTGGTTAGGATTCGGCGCTTTCACCGCCGCGGCCCGGGTTCGATTCCCGGTCAGGGAAGCCTGTTTTCTTTCTGCTCACCTACTGTTGCTCCGAGTGACTCCGTTTTAAACCGAGGCTCTTTCCCGAGGCCCTCAGGTCGTGTCACCGGTGTTGAAGGGACAAGGGCCCTGTGAAGAATGAGAAAGTCCTCGTGGGGATTCAAACTTGCCTCGGCCCCCCTTTGTTGGAAAATACGGAGTCATTCTTTTCCTAGGAGAACATTTCTACCCGACACAAGGGAGTTGTGTCAAATGACTGTGACAGCTCTTAGGGTTTGGCTGGTGCAGGCAGGCTCCCAGCAATGGAGGCATGTGTCCCCCCCCCCCCCCCCCACGTTCAGGGAAACCTTAAGTCACATTCCAGGGGTGGAGACAACGCACGTACGTGATTTTACCAGATCCTCTGCTGCTTGGTCTTTTGTAAAAACCAGAATATATTTCTATATGGTAATTAGTTCGCTTTACCTGTAAGACAGGAACTATGGTAAATAGATGAGGACCGATCCTACTAAAATAGCAGATACACACGACCGGAGCTTGGCCTGTGGGCGAGAATCCGGAGCCCCGCCCACTTGTGGGGCGGAAAAGGACAAGCTTCCCTGACCGGGAATCGAACCCGGGCCGCGGCGGTGAAAGCGCCGAATCCTAACCACTAGACCACCAGGGAGGGGTGTGGGGGACGCCAGGGCCGCGTCTCTTGGAATAGGATCTTGAGAATGATGCAGGCACCTGTTGGAGATCTTTAGAAATGTCTGGAAAGTGTTTTGAGGGGGGGGGTGGTGGGATGATGTGACTGCCACTTGGGTCAGGGGCTGGAAGGAGACTTTAAGTGGCAGAAAGGTCACAAGAAAGACTGTCACAAGTCAAGCCAGGGAAGAGGACAATTTTTCCTACATTTTCGCTGCACCCCTCCTCTAGGCCATGCTGTTAGGTGGGACCCGGAATGACCCTCGCAAAGGCCTGAAGTTTGGTTAGAGTGCCCCCCCCCCCCCCCCCCCCCCCCCCCCCCCCCCCCCCCGGTCAGTGTTGCAGGGGTGGGTTAGGATGCCCTCTCACCCACCCCCACCCCCACCATGTGTGAGCTGGGAAGGATCAGCAGGTGGCCAAAAAAGGGCTGCTTGCAGGGGTCAGAGCCTGGTAGTGGGAGGTGAGGTGCCCGTACGGGTGCGCAAGACCACTCTCCCTGCTGGAAGGAGCTAGAATTGAGAGGAGGGTCCTCCCCCAGCCCGGTGCTCAGGCACAGAGCTGAGTCCACCGGATTCTAAATACACATCTGGCCTCATAGGTCCTTTAAGACCTACTTTTGTCAAGGTGGGTGGGAAGATCTTATTGTATTTTACTCTTTCCTAGCTTGAGAAATTTAAAATATTAAATTTTATTTAATGTGGTATGCGGCCTTCCCTTTGTACTATTCCCCACAGCTACAAATACCAGGCGCTCCTACTTCTCCGAGCTTCCAGGCCCACTCCTGTATAGAGGCCCTCGCCCCACACCTTGGAGCCAAGGTCATGCTCTCCCAAACTGAGTCATCCCTCCATCCCACCCACCAGGAACCTTTCCCCAGACCCCACCCTAGTTGAATCACAGCACCCTTGGGAATGAGCTTGGAACTTTTCCTACCCAGCATATTCCTTAAGCATACAGTTTTCCCGTACTAACCTCCATGGCTTTCCCTCTAGGATGGACAAGTCCTCTGGGGAGTGTTTCACCTCAGCAGCCCTAGCAGCAGCTCCCACATGGATTGAAGGTAGTAGGCTAACAGGTATGCATTTTCTCCTTAAAATTGCATTCAGTAGCATGTTTCCAATTAAAAAAAAAAATGATGAGGCTGTTTCCGTTTCCTGTAATCTGAAGAGCCCTCAGATTTTCTGCTAGGACTTAATGCGAGGAAGGAGAAGAGGGGACCCGCGTGGGACGGGTCTTAGAGCTCTCCAGAGAAACGGAACCAATAGAAGACATACTGTACACCTGTAGCTGTCTCTGCAGACCACGTGATTATGGAGTCCCAAGCTGCAGAGTGGGTTGGCAAGCTGGAGACCCAGGAGGGATGACGGTTTGATGGCTTGGTTCCAGTTGGAGCCTGAAGGCCTGAGCACCACGGGAGTTGCTACTGCATTTCAAGCCCAAAGATCAAGGCCAGCAGGCTGGAGACCTAGGAAAAGCCCCAAAGCAGGAAGAACCCGATGTCCCTGCTCAAAGGCAACCCAGCAGATAGTTCTCTCTTACTGGAGAGAGAGCAGGTGGTATTTTTAGTCTCTTCCAGCCACCACCTGATTGAGCGAGGCCCACCCACGTTAGGGAGGGCAATATACTTTATTCAATCTATTGATTTAAATGTTCATCCCAGCCAAAAACATCCTCACAGCAACGTTCCAAATCATGTTTGACCAAATATCTGGGCACCCCACAACCCAGTCAAGTTGACACACAAAATTAAATGTCCCAGAAGCGGCTCCTTATATGAAGCACACAGAAGAGAAAGCCGCCTTGGTTAGGTAGGCTTCAGTTTAGGGTAATTGTTTTTTCAGAGCTTTTGCCCTCACTGGGTATAAAGCAAAGATGCCTCATCTGGTCACAAAACAGGGATGAATTAAGAAGGAAAAAGTCCCTTCTGGCAGAGAAGCAGGAGGGCTGGGGAAGAGTAGGTTAGCAACACACCTCCCCTGGGGGACTTGAACCACCAATATACTGACTTATGATCAAACCTGCGGACCACTGGACTTCAGGGACCATGCTGAGTTATCTTTTTAAAATTTAAACTTATGCATATAAGTTTAGCTATTTTATTTTTATTATTTTTAAAAAAGATTTTATTTATTTATTTATTCATGAGAGATACACATACACAGAGGCAGAGACATAGAGAGAGAAGCAGGCTCCATGCAGGGAGCCCGATGCGGGACTCGATTCCAGGACTCCAGGGTCACGCCCTGAGCCGAAGGCAGATGCTCAACCACTGAGCCACCCAGGCATCCCTAAGTTTAGCTATTTATTTATTTATTTATTTATTTTTTATTTTTTTAAGTTTAGCTATTTTAAAGTGAACAATTCAGTGGCATTTAGTACATTCTTAAAGCTGTGTGACTACCTTAACTGTCTAGTTCCAAAACATGTTCAGCATCCCAAAATAAAGCCCTGCATCCATGAAGCGATCCTTCATACACACTCCTCCCAGCTCCTAGAAGCCATCAGCTTGCTTTCTGTTCCTCTGGAGATAACTAACTCTAGATATTTCGTATGCATGGAATCACACACTATGTGATTTGTCTCTGGCTTCTTTCACTTAGTGTACTGTTGAGTTCATCCAAGCTGTGGCATGGATCAGTACTTCATTTTTTTTATGGCTGAATAATATTGCACCCTATGTATGTGCCACATGCTGTTAATGTATTCATCCACTGATGGACATTTGGGTTGTTTCCACCTTCCGACTGCTGTGAACAGTGCAGCTCTGAACATTCGTGGGCAAGGACTAGTTTTGAGTATCTGGTTTTAACTATTTTGGGCACATACCTTGTAGTGAAATTGCTGGGTCATGTACATTCTCACCAGCAATGCTTGGTGGTTCTAATTTCTCCTTCCTGCTCACACTTTTTATTTTCTTTTGTTGTTATTTTTAAAATGATAGCCATCCTAGTGGGTATGAACATAACACTACCCATGTGCTAGAATGATGAAAGTTTAAAAAGTCTCAGGGTGCCAAACAAAAGAGGACTTACTATATGGCTCCATTTACGTAAAACTCTAGAAAATGCCAGCTATCCCAAATAAATGGATATAAATGTTCAAAAAAAGGAAAAAGAAAAAAAAAAGGAAAATGCCAACTAATCTACAGTGACCATGAGCAGATTAGTATTTGCTCAAGATGCACAGGTCGGGGGGCATGACTTAGTGAGGGTCAGAAGGGAAGCCTTATCGAAAGCTATAAGGAAACTTCTGGGGATGAAGGATATATTCATTATTTCGATTACAATGATGGCTTCACTAGTGTGTACCTATGTCAAAACATCATACTGTCTATTTTAAATATGGGCAGGTTGTTGTATGTTAAACAATAAACTGTTAAAAAGAAGGTGGAACAATTTTGTATACACTTTTTGGAGTTTCACTGAAGTCTCTTCATTTTAACCTGTGCCATAAATTGAAAATGTAGGGAAGTGATCACACCATTTTCTTTTAAGGAGACTTTCTGAGTCTTTAAATTTCTCCCCTCTGTGACAAAGTCTTAAGTCATTAGCAATGCAGATTCCTAGATGACAATAGATGACCATTAACTTGCTATACAGCAGACCTTGGGTTGTTGGATTCGCTTTCCAGAATATTCACAATATCCTGTCTGCCTTCCACCCCAACAAAGCCCTTTGAGATTCCTATATTTTTCTGTTACTGAGTTTTATTATTTAAAAAAAAAAAAAGATTTTATTTATTCACGAGAGACACCGAGAAAGAGAGAGAGAGAGAGAGAGAGAGAGAGAGGAGAGAGGCAGAGACACAGGCAGAGGGAGAAGCGGGCTCCCTGCAGGGAGCCCGATGTAGAACTTGATTCTGGAACTCCGGGATCCCAGGATCCCGCCCCAAGCTGAAGGCAGACATTCAATCACTGAGTCACCCAGGCATTTCTTACTCAAAAGTCTTTTGAGCAGTTTTAGTATAGGTGCTGCCGAAGCGAGCAACAAAAGTCTTTTGTCCAAGAAGAAACTGTTCAAGCTTATTTGGTTGAGCATCTGACTCATGATTTCAGCTCAGATCATGATCTCAGGGTCATAAGTTGGAGCTCCGCATCATTGGGCTCCACGTTGGGCATGGAGGCTGCTTAAGATTAAAAAAAAGGAAAAAAAAAAAAAAAAAAAAAGACAGACAGACAGAAAGAAACTGCCCAAGGAGCCTCACGTATACCAGAAATTATTCAGAAAGGAGATAAGGAGCTTACGAAAGAATGGAGAACACGGGAGTTCTGGGGGCAAAGGAACGAAGCTTGTGGCTCAAAGGACAGCAATCTGGGTGAACCACTTGGTACTGTGAACCACCAAGCTTCAACCTGAGAGCAGAAAGTCTAACTCATGACACTAGAAACATCGGGTAGAGTCATGGACTGGCAGTTCCTATTGAATGACTTGTGGCCAAGCACCAAGGTAACTGCAGCACTTTGGGGAGCTTGACTCTATGCAGCCAAAGGCCCTGCTCTACTCTCCTGAGCCTGAAAACCAGCAGCACAACAGGTTTGGATGATCCCCCAAGCCAATTCCCTTCAGCCAATACAGGGCAAGTGGATGGCATAGCTCTCTAGCCTCCCTAGCTTTGTAAACGGCAGGAGAAAGAATCAGGGACCAGGGAGCCCCCTTTGTACTAGAAATTCTCCCAGAGAGCACAACTGGATCACACAGTTCTTGTCGTCAGGCCTTATAGAAAGCAGTTATGAACTGAATAAATATGATAACTGTATCTGTTTTCTGCTCATCATTTTATTTGCAGGTCCTTGCAGAGTGCCCGGCACATGACAGTTGTCAACATATGTTTTGATGAATGAACGCGTGTGTGCATAAACAAGTAGATGAATAACAGGTACATAGGCAGAGACTAGGGACAAGGCAGGATTTTGTTCTTCTAAAAGCTGAAGTGGAGTCCAGCTCCCTGCAGTTCCCTCGAGTGGGAACAAACCAAAACCCGAGTTCTGGCAACACGTACCTCATACTAAACCAGGACTTTTCAGGCTGAGCTGGGTCCACTTCCCAAGGAAACTGGCAGTGGAAGGGAAGGCAAAGAAGTTAAAATAGCAAGAACCTGATGACCCATGGATTTGCTGGGCGAAGTCAAGGAAGTCTCGTTGCTATCTGGCTTGTTTTCCCTAAAGGTGATGGCACTGCCATCAATTCCCTAGGAGTGGAAATCCTGGAAAAGACTCCTGCCTAGGGACTGGGGAGAAGTTGGACTCAGTTAGGAAGAGGATGACCCTAAGGAAGGGGTCATGAGGCAGGCAGGTGGACGCGTGGCTGGGTTTAGAATTCGGGAGAAGTTCTGGAGACACAAATTTGAAAGTTGACAGGATCACCAAAAGAGTGTAATACGAAAGGAAAAGAGTTGGGAGTCACAGGCAAAGCCCTTAAAAGATTATTTCTAGGACCTTCACTGTAGCCCTATGTATAAGGGCAGTTGCCCAACTATGAGTAGGTAGTAGGACAAATTAGAGCACATCAATGCATGAAATGCTAAACTTCAATCCCTTTTAAACTTGTCCAGGGATCATTGAATTTCTCCAGGAGCTTAGCATTCGCTGCAAGAATAAACAGATGTGAAAGAGCCTTAACCGATTTTAGTATTAGCACCACTCATTTGCAGAGGCCCACTGGCTATGGAATTCTGCAGAAAATACAGCTATGAAAGGTTTAGCTTCCAGAAGGAAAAGAAGTACCGTGTCTCTAGTTTGGCCGTAGATAGCTCCTGATCTCATGGGATGCAGGACCTGGGGAATATCTCTTACTAGAGAAACATACTAGATGTTCTTTACTAAACTGATTCGTAGAATATTGGATTAGAAGTGGAACTTGATGTTTAATAGGAAAAAAAGGAAAACTGAAACTTCAGTCGTCCCTGGGTGGGATCGAACCACCAACCTTTCGGTTAACAGCCGAACGCGCTAACCGATTGCGCCACAGAGACTACGCCTTCTTTGCCTGCTCTTGCAGGTCGTATTTATAGATTATTAATGAGACACTAGTATACCTGTGAGACTCCTTTTTTTTTTTTCACCTTGAGATTGCAAGTAGATCCCAGTTGCGTGGTTCTAAAAGCCAGATCATAAACCACCCCAGTTGTGCGACACTAGGGTCCTTGCTTCTTTTCTTCCCAATTTCTTGGCACCAGCAGGCAGTGGCTGCTTCTTTCTCCCAAAGTTGAGACCTGCACAGAAGGAGACAAATTCAGCACCGGAGGAACTTGAGAATGGGGGAGGGAGAGGAACCGGCACAGGGAGGGGGAGTGCGGGGGGAAACAGCTTGCGGTGATTTGAACTAACATCCCAGGTTGGGAAACCACCCTGATGTTCTTCTTTCCCTAAGCTTTTAGGAATATCAGTCACATTACCTCTTTGTGAATTTTAAACCAGCTGTTCCAGCATTATTAAAATACTTAACTAAAAACGACAGTGATGTCCAAAGTTCCTCCTGAATGTGACTCTCGAGCAGTCCTAAATATTCCGTGGGGAGGCAAAACAGCATCTGGAGACCTGAGATACAGGGTAGATTGAACACCTACCAGTACTCCCTTCATAGTGATTCAAAAACATCGCCCAAAGGGGCTCTGGAAACTCCATAGAGAATTACTAATTTATGAGTAAACCATACATTTTTACACTGAAATGTGAAAACAAACTGGCAAGTTACTCTAAATCAGGGAAATAAACTTTTAGTAATAAAAGTAATTTGACCGGTTCTATGAATTGTAAGAACATTAACTTTTCAGGATTTTTTTAACAGCAAGGGCATTTGCATTTTACCAAAACTTCTGGCATTTCATGGTAGATGTGCTGCCATTCGGAGACGCTGGCTAAAGAAGCCCAGATCGTCCATTACAATGCTTAAACTCAGAAAAACACCAATACTGGTACACTTAATATGGAGAGTTTGCTAAATGTAAACAAGGTAGTTCATCCTGCTTCTAAAACCTGATCAAAGTCGTCTTCATAAAACAGAACATAGTAGCACGGAGTTTCTATGCTAGACATTGAAGCAGGTAACACTGAAACACATTGATTCCTCCTGGACACCTTTGGGGTTGAATCAAAGGTTTTCATAAAAAAAAAAAAAAAATCACAGACCAAATTAGTTACACGCACAGGGGTAACAGCAGACCACTGGGCACGGGCCAAAAGAGTTTGGATTCTCTTTACATTTTCTTACCAGGGTCTTATGATCAACATCCTATACTAAAGAACCCATTAATTTCAGAATATAGATAGGTATTACTATGAGAGTGGACATTCCCACAACAAGAGGCTAAATGCCTAAGCAGTCGGGGAGTGTTCTGCAGGATCACCTAAAAAAACAGGAATTTTTGATTCCTGCCAGCACGGCCACAAAATAACAAGTAGAGTGAATACGGAAAAAAAAAGCATTCTTCCAAAGGGAGTAGCCTTCCAAAGGTCGTCAAAGATAGGACAGAAACGGAAGGAGGGAAAGACAAACCTAGTATATGGACGTGTTACATACTGGTAATAGAATACACATCTGAATGGAATGCAGACTTCACAAAAGGACGGGTGTGATTTGGCTGGAGAAGCACTCGCACAGGAAACTGGCATAAGGGTGAGAGAAAGGGGGAGTATATCCTGGCGGAGGTGCACAGCAGCCCCAAATAGCCTTCCAAATATAAACCAACTGCGCACGCGCAGCCTCGGTCAGTTCGGGGCCAGGGAGACGCACGAGCGAGCTTGGGCTAAAAGGGGTGTGCGGCGGCGGTCTTGCGAGAGGAAGAAGAAAGGCTTCCCTGACCGGGAATCGAACCCGGGCCGCGGCGGTGAGAGCGCCGAATCCTAACCACAGACCACCAGGGAGCGTCAGGCTGCGCGCCTGGCCCGTGCGCCCTGGACCCGGCGCCTCCCTCCCTACCGCCCACTCGCCTCTGCTTGGCCTCCAGGGCCCCCGCCGGGCCACGCGCAGCCGCCCGCCGGCCCCGCCGAGCCACCTGGCCGGACCGCCCGCCCCCGCGCCGTCAAAACGCTGCGCGCCTCCTCTCCTCCTCCTCCCTCTCTCTCTCTCTCTCTCTCTCTCACACACACACACAAACACGCACTCAGCGTCGCGCCCGGCCCGGCTCCCATCGGGCCTGAGCACCGGGGCCCTGGAGCCGCGCAAAACGTTGGCCAGCTGCGTTGGCCGGGAATCGAACCCGGGTCAACTGCTTGGAAGGCAGCTATGCTCACCACTATACCACCAACGCTGCACAGCCCGGGCCGCCCCCGGACGCCGGCCCAGGCTCCGCACCAGCGCCTCCTCGCCCTCTCGCCACCGCCTCCGCCGCCTGCCGCAGCCCTGCCCCGACGTGCCGGCCGGCCGCAGCTCTGCGCCGTCGCGGGCGCCACCAGCGGCCGCCCGGCGCCCACCCGCGCACCCCACGCAGCCCTGGCTGCTCCGCAGGCACGACCGCCCGCCGCCTCCGCCGCCCGCTCTGGGGGGCGCTCTCGCCGCCCTGCGGCTCCCGGGCCCTCGGCTGCCCGCCGGGGAGCCCGCCCCTTGCCCCCTGCCCCCGGCGCGCGCTTCCTTCCCTTCCCTTCCCTCCCGCCACCCGCGCCCGCCCCGCCCCGCCCCGCCCCGCCCGCACAGTCGGCCCGGCCCGGCCCCACGGCCACCTCCACGGGCAGCCCGGCAGCCGGGCAGCTGTCCGTCGCGTGAGCGAGGAGCCCGTGGCGGCCAGCCTCCCGTCAGGAGGTCCCGGCTGGGCTGGGCCGAGCCCGCACGCGCCAGGGCGCCAGGGCGCCAGGGCCCGACGAGGAAGGGCAGGGGGTGCGGGGGGTCGGGTCGACGGCGGGCAGGACGGGCCCCCGCGGTCGCCCCGCGCCTCTGGCCGCACGGGGCCGGGCGGAGGCACGAGGGAGGAGGAGAAGCAGGACAAGGAGGAGAAGGAGGAGAAGGAGGACAAGGAGGGCCCTGGGGCCGGCGTACGTTTGGGCAGCGCGGCGGCGGCGCCCGCGACCAAAAGAGGGCGTGTCTCGCCTCCCCGTCGGGGAATCGAACCCCGGTCTCCCGCGTGACAGGCGGGGATACTCACCACTATACTAACGAGGACGGCGGCGGCGGGCCCGGGCGCCGACCCCTTCCGGCCCGCGGGGCCTGCCTGCCCACGCCCACAGGGCCCTCGACGTCCCGCCGCGCCCGTCTGCCAGGCGCGCCACGTGCCCCGGGCCAGGCCCACCCGGCCCGACCCCCGGCCGCCGCGTCAGCGCGCACAGCAGTCCCCCGGCCCGACTCGGAGCGTCGCGCCCCCGGACCCGCCGCGCCCCCGCCCCCGCCCAGCCGCGCGGGGATGGCGGGGGAGAAGACGCCCGACACGGCAAGCAGGGCTGCGAGAGAGAGGGAGGCCCGCGCGGGGATGGGCCGCGGCGGCGGGGGAGGCGCGGGGGGCGGGGGGCGGCGGGGGGCGGACGCCGGCAGCAGGGTGCGCCCCGGGAAGGGGGAGGGGGCGGCGGCGAGGACCGCGGCGAGGGCGGCGGCGCCAGCAGAGTCAGTCGGCGGGCCGTTGGCCTCGTCGACCGGGACGCGAGTCCCGTCCGTCCGTCCGTCCGTCCGTCCGTCGCCCACCCACACGGCCGCCAGCCAGCTCCGGGGTCGGCGCCGGGTCCCAGCCAGGCGAGCGGCGGCGCGCCCAGGCCCGCCGTCAGGATGGCCGAGCGGTCTAAGGCGCTGCGTTCAGGTCGCAGTCTCCCCTGGAGGCGTGGGTTCGAATCCCACTCCTGACACGCCCACCTTTTGGCCCGCCCAACGCGGGCTCTCCGCACCCGGGCCTGGACGACGCCCTGTCTGTCCCGCCTTACACGCCGCTGCGGGCTGCGGGCCGGGCTGCGGGCTGCGGGCTGGCGGCGCCCTGGCACACGTGGCCCGGGACCCACGCAGCTGCAGCGCCTCGGCCCTCCCGGCCACAGGCTTGGCGCCCCCGCGCCCTCCCTCCCCCGCCACCTCCCGCGCCTCTCCCCCTCCTCATCCCACGGCGGCCGCGGGCCTCGGCAACTCGGCAAGTCGGCGGCACGGCTCTCCGGGGGCTCCGTTTGCCCTCTTCCTTCCCGCCGCCGCCCCCTGCAGGCCAGCCGCGGGCCGAAATGCCGGCAGCCCCGCGCGGGCCGGGCCACGCTCCCACTGAGGGGCGCGCCTCGCTCGCCTCCTCGCTCTCCAGCCCCGCCCTACACCTCCCCCGCCCGCCCGCCGGGAGCGCGGGGTCCCCACGGCCTGTCCTTTCCGCCGGCCCCCATTCATTCCGTGGTCTCCACCCCCTCCGTCCCCGGGGCGCCCACGAGGCGTGGCCACCCGGAGGCCTCACCACGGCCACACGCCCGCCAGGCGGGCAGCCGAGCCCTCCGCGCGCCAGCCAGAGACGGGACCCCCGCCCCGTTCGCTGGGCCTGGCCCGGGGGGGCGGGGTGGGGTCCACCCCGCCGTGGTGGCTCCGGGGAGCCCTGAGCGCAAGGCAGCCCTGCCTCCCCGGGCCCCCTCCGCGCCGGAAGCCGCTGCGGGCCGGGGCTCCAGGACGCCAGCGCGCTCCCTCACCGCGCCGCCCGCCAGCCAGCCAGCCGGCGGCCGCTCCGCCCAAGCGCACCTGCCGGCCTCACCCCCACCGCAGCCCAGCCGGCCCCGACGGAGAGCTGCGGGCAGAGCTCACACGCCTTTCTTTGGCCTCTTGGCTTGGGCGCTACTCGGCGGCCCCCATCTCCGACGACGACACCGACGCCGACACGCACACACGCGCACCCACACCCCCCCCCCCACCCCGCGGCACCCCGGGAGCGCACACAATCCGAGCTCCGGGCCCAGCCGGCCCCCGCCGGCGCGCACTGCAGGCCGGAGAGCCATCCGCCCATGGGCCTTCGGGGGGGCGCCGGGAGGGAAGGGAAGGTCCGCGCTGAGCTGCGCCGGCCACAGACGCCCCGCGCTGCCTGGGAATCGGGCGCGGGTCAGGCTTGGCCAGGCTGCTCCTCCCGGCAGGACAGTGTCTGGCGGCGGCCCCCCCCCAGGGAGAGGGCGCAGGGTGAGCCGAGTCCGCCTCGGGGCCTCGCTGGGACCGTGGGCGCCGCGCGCCGGCCCGAGCCCGAGCCCGAGCCCGAGCCCGAGCCCTCGGCGCATCTGCACGGGCGCGGAGCCTGTCTTGCAGACCGCGGGCCCGCCGCCCGCCCCCGCGCAGCGGGTGCTCACCACTGGCCGTGCCGGGACGACGACGAGCGCCGCTGGGGAAGCCGTCTGGTGGCCGCCGCCACCGGTGCATGGGTGGTTCAGTGGTAGAATTCTCGCCTGCCACGCGGGAGGCCCGGGTTCGATTCCCGGCCCATGCAGCGCGCCGCCCCCTTTTGGCCGCGCGCGCCCGGCTTCCTCGCGCACGCGCTCAAGCCACAGGGCCTGAGCCTGAACCAGCTGTGCTCACGCCGGGGGCCCTGCCCTCCTGCCCCGCCCCGCTTCCCCCTGCCGACTTGTCTGTTCTGGTCTCTCGCCCGTGGCCGCCAGCCCTGGCCGCCACGCTCCACCCGGCTGCCCGCCCCCTGCCGCCCGACGTGGCCCAGGTCCCTTGCCCGGCCCCACGTTGTCCTTGCCCTTTTTCTCTCCATGACCCTGACCCGGACGGCGCTTCGCTCACCCACGTCACTTCAAGCAATGCTTCCAAGCACCGCCCGCGCCCGCCCGGGCACAGCCCACCTGCATGCTTTTCACATTCCCTCCCTCAATGGCTCATTCTACCCACACTCCCCAAACCCTCCTCTCTTTGCACGTCGACCGACCACCAACCATCTTGCCACCCCTCCTCTGGAGGGGCCCTCAGCCACTCCTTGGAGCGCGCCAGGGAGCCCCGTTTCACGGCCCGACATCCTCCCGTTGGCAGCCCCGGGATGCTCTCTATGGCCACCTGGCCGCGGTCTCCTTCAAACACGGGCCACTCCCCACTGCTAAAGTCACCGCGAGCACCAGGTCCATGCAGCCTAGCCAGCACCGGCGCCAGCACACCCAGCCTCGAGGGACAGCGCCACCGCCACGGCTGTCACCAGCACGTCGGGTCCACGAACGGCGGCGCACCAGCATGGGCATCACGGCCAAGGGCACGGAGGTCACCTCCCCCCCTCGCCCGGCCTCCACGACCCCCGCAGCACTTGGTCCACCACCAACCCCCAGGACCACCATCCCCACACCAGCACCAGCACCAGCACCAGCACCAGGACTACCACCACCATGCCAGAAGCAGTTGTACCAGCAGCAGCAGCAGCAGCAGCAGCAGCAGCAGCGGGACGTGCCCACCGCCAGCAGGCCAGCGTAGGCATGATCGCCAACAGACTGAAGTCCTCCGCGGTCACCGCCACCACCGAGGCCACCATCAGCACACCGGCACGGGTAGCATGGCCCACGGCCCTGAAGTCCTCCACCCTCCCTCACCACACCCCACCAGCACCGAGTCGCCACCAAGCCCCAGGACCACCAGCACACCACCACCGCGATAGCAGCAGCAGCAGGACCGAGGCCAGCGCACGGGCAAGGGCATCGCCGGCGGCGGCACCGAAGGCCTTCCCGGACCCCCGACCCCCATCGCTCACCGAGTCCACCGTTACACCGGGGCCCCGGGGGACGCCGTCACCAACAGCGCCAAAGTTCGCCACCACCATCACCGGCGGCGGCGGAGGCAGCGGCGGCAGCAGCAGCAACACGAGTACCAGCGCCGCTGGCCCCTCCACCCCCACCAGCCCCTCTTGCCCGAACGACCCACCCCTGTCACCCGCCTCCCCGTGCCCTCCTTTCCCAGTCCTCATTTGTCGATGATCGTGCGTTGCGTCTGTCCCTTTGGCCTCCCTGAATCTCAAGCCCAGGACGACACCTGACACCTGAGACGTGGCTGGTGGTCCCCATGACGATGACGGGGAATGGTCATCTCCGGGGCGGTGGAATTCCTCACCCCGTGGGAACAGCTCCGACACCCGGTCCCTCCCTCCCTCCCTCTCTCTCTCTCTTTGCCTCGCCCGGCCGCCGCGCAGCTGCCTGCTTGCCACCCCCGCCCCCTGCACCTCGCTCGCTCGCTCGCTCGCTCGCTCACCCGCTCTCGTCTGCCCGGCCACCCTGCAGCGCAGCCCAGCGCAGCCCAGCGCAGCCCAGCGCAGCCCAGCGGCCTCCCGGCACCTCTCCCGCCGCCGTCCACCGCCACCACGGGGTCTCCCAGCCCTCTGGCACCGGGACCCACTCCCCACCGCCACCCACCCCCACGTGCCACGTGCCGCTCCTTCCAGCCTCCAGGCTCAAACCCTCCATCTACCACCGACCCCTTGGACCCCACACCCACGTCCTACACTCAAGGCCGGCAGTCCCGGTCTCCCACAGGCTCCTCAGGCACACGCCCAGCGTGTCCCGTCCCCTACCTCACAGCTCGCCCGCCCGCACAGGTGCACAGGTGCAGGAGAGGCGCCGGGCAGGGTGCCCTGCCGCACCCGAGCCCCCGCAGACACCCTGCCTCAGTGGCCAGCCCCACTCTCGGCCAGTGCCCGCCGGCGCCACACGTCCCGGGCCCTCACTCCACGCACACACCCGGTACTCCTTCTCCCACTGCCCGGCTCGGTCCGCTCCTGGCCCTCCCCTCTTTCCGGGACGCTTTGCGCCTGTGCCCTGACCCCCGTGGGAGGCGACGCGCGGGGAGAACACCCTCGTCCCGCGCTATCCCCCACCGTCGCGGACTCCCCGCACCCCCACCCCCACCCATACAGCCAGAGGGAGAGGGAGGGCGCTGAGGGAACTGCCCGTGACGGGAAGCACCGGAGGCCCACGGGCGCTCCTCTCCACCGCCCGACCGTGGCCCAATCCAGCCAGCGAGCCGCGGAAGGCTCACGCAGAGCGCGGGCCGGCCTCTGCGCCTCCGACGGAGACAGACGGTCTCTGGACACACAGCAAAGCCTTGGAGGGCCGGCGTGCAAGCGTTGGCAGGAAGGAGGCCGGGCGCTGCGGTTCACCTGCAGGAGCAGCGGCGCCAGGAGACCCGCACCCGGGCGGAGACAGGGCTGCAGGCTCTCCTGCCTAGGTGGGCGCTAAGGCGCCAAGGGGAACGCCTTCCGAGCGGCATCCAGCTGGGGCGCCGGCCACGTGGGGCTGGGGCCGGGGCCGGGCCGGGGGCGTGGGGTGGAGGAAGCTGTGTCGGGGAACACGCCTGCCCCTCTGCCCCAGGATTCGGGGTAGCGGTCGTGCAGTTGGACTGACCCGGGGCCTCCAAGGGCACCCCGTCTGTCCCCCGGGTGCCTCCGCCCCCTCCCACCTGCCCGGCCCGCGGGTTAGCCCCACTGGCCTCCTGCATCTATCTCCCTGCTCTCTGGCCTCCACTGCCTGGTGGTCCGGCCACCGGGACACGCCCACAACCGCTTTCCAACCACCGCCTGCCCGGGCGGGGGCGGCGGGGGCCGGCGCTCTGCTCCCATCCCCGCCCAAGCCCAAGACCACCACCCACGTGCGCCGCCATCGCTGGCGGTTGCCGGGCCGACGGCCGAGAGAAGGCACCGGGGGCTCCAGCAAGTGACCCCCGACTCAGAGAGAGACAGGTGGCTCACCCTCCCCACACCCGGCCCCTCTGCCTCGGCCCGCCGCCCCCACATGCCCCCAGCGCGGCCGCCGCCAAGTAGCACCTCACCAAGGAGCCAGCGGGGGGCCGGGGGGGGGGCGCTGCGAGCCGCCACGACCTTTCTCCCGGCGGCAGGGGTGCTGGGGAGAGTCCAAGCACCCACGGAGGCCCGAGGCGCCCGGCCTGTCGGTGGCCTCGGCTGGGGTCGGACGGCGTCCCGGACTGTCGGGCCTGGGGCGGAGCGAGACGGGGAGCCAGGCGAGCGTCCGGGGGAGGCGGCCGCGAGACGCCGAGACCTCCAGTCGGCCCACCTGCCGGCCAGCCAGCCAGCGAGGCCAAAAGGCTTGGGCCGGCCCGACGGAGCCCGCCAGGCAAGCCAGCCTTGGGCTCGACGGGGCGGGTGGCCTCGTGCGCACGCGCAGCCTCGGTCAGCTCGGGGCCAGGGAGACGCACGAGCGAGCTTCGGCTAAAAGGGGTGTGCGGCGGCGGTCTTGCGAGAGGAAGAAGAAAGGCTTCCCTGACCGGGAATCGAACCCGGGCCGCGGCGGTGAGAGCGCCGAATCCTAACCACTAGACCACCAGGGAGCGTCAGGCTGCGCGCCTGGCCCGTGCGCCCTGGACCCGGCGCCTCCCTCCCTACCGCCCACTCGCCTCTGCTTGGCCTCCAGGGCCCCCGCCGGGCCACGCGCAGCCGCCCGCCGGCCCCGCCGAGCCACCTGGCCGGACCGCCCGCCCGCCGCGCCGTCAAAACGCTGCGCGCCTCCTCCTCCTCCTCTCTCTCTCTCTCTCTCTCTCTCACACACACACACACACGCACTCAGCGTCGCGCCCGGCTCCCGGCTCCCATCGGGCCTGAGCACCGGGGCCCTGGAGCCGCGCAAAACGTTGGCCAGCTGCGTTGGCCGGGAATCGAACCCGGGTCAACTGCTTGGAAGGCAGCTATGCTCACCACTATACCACCAACGCTGCACAGCCCGGGCCGCCCCCGGACGCCGGCCCAGGCTCCGCACCAGCGCCTCCTCGCCCTCTCGCCACCGCCTCCGCCTGCCGCAGCCCTGCCCCGACGTGCCGGCCGGCCGCAGCTCTGCGCCGTCGCGGGCGCCACCAGCGGCCGCCCGGCGCCCCACCCGCGCCACCCCCACGCAGCCCTGGCTGCTCCGCAGGCACGACCGCCCGCCGCCTCCGCCGCCCGCCTCTG
Source organism: Canis lupus familiaris (assembly GCF_011100685.1). Taxonomy (NCBI): domain Eukaryota; kingdom Metazoa; phylum Chordata; class Mammalia; order Carnivora; family Canidae; genus Canis; species Canis lupus. Next base: position 21,852,721 of record NC_049259.1, on the reverse strand, counting down.
GGGGGCGCTCTCGCCGCCCTGCGGCTCCCGGGCCCTCGGCTGCCCGCCGGGGAGCCCCGCCCCTTGCCCCCTGCCCCCGGCGCGCGCTTCCCTTCCCTTCCCTTCCCTCCCGCCACCCGCGCCCCGCCCCGCCCCGCCCCGCCCCGCCCGCACAGTCGGCCCGGCCCCCCGGCCACCTCCACGGGCAGCCCGGCAGCCGGGCAGCTGTCCGTCGCGTGAGCGAGGAGCCCGTGGCGGCCAGCCCCGTCAGGAGGTCCCGGCTGGGCTGGGCCGAGCCCGCACGCGCCAGGGCGCAGGGCGCCAGGGCCGACGAGGAAGGGCAGGGGGTGCGGGGGGTCGGGTCGACGGCGGGCAGGACGGGCCCCCGCGGTCGCCCGCGCCTCTGGCCGCACGGGGCCGGGCGGAGGCACGAGGGAGGAAAGGAGGACAAGGAGAGAAGGAGGAGAAGGAGGGCCCTGGGGCCGGCGTACGTTTGGGCAGCGCGGCGGCGGCGCCCGCGACCAAAAGAGGGCGTGTCTCGCCTCCCCGTCGGGGAATCGAACCCCGGTCTCCCCGTGACAGGCGGGGATACTCACCACTATACTAACGAGGACGGCGGCGGCGGCCGCCCGGGCGCCCGACCCCTCTCCGCCCGCGCCCGCCCGCCGGCCTGCCTGCCTGCCCACGCCCACCCGGGCCCTCGACGTCCCGCGCCCGTCCTGCCAGGCGCCCGCCACGTGCCCCGGCCACGGCCCACCCGGCCCGACCCCCCGGCCGCCGCGTCAGCGCGCACAGCAGTCCCCCGGCCCGACTCGGAGCGTCGCGCCCCCGACCCGCCGCCGCCCCCCCCGCCCAGCCGCGCGGGGATGGCGGCGGGAGAAGACGCCCGACACGGCAAGCAGGGCTGCGCGAGCGAGCCGGAGGCCCCGCGCCGGGGATGGGCCGCGGCGGCGGCGGGGGCGGCGGGGGCGCGGGGGCCGGACGCCGGCAGCAGGGTGCGCGCCCCGGGAAGGGGGAGGGGGCGGCGGCGAGGACCGCGGCGAGGGCGGCGGCGCCAGCAGAGTCAGTCGGCGGGCCGTTGGCCTCGTCGACCGGGACGCGAGTCCCGTCCGTCCGTCCGTCCGTCCGTCCGTCGCGCACCCACACGGCCGCCAGCCAGCTCCGGGGTCGGCGCCGGGTCCCAGCCAGGCGAGCGGCGGCGCGCCAGGCCCGCCGTCAGGATGGCCGAGCGGTCTAAGGCGCTGCGTTCAGGTCGCAGTCTCCCCTGGAGGCGTGGGTTCGAATCCCACTCCTGACACGCCCACCTTTTGGCCCGCCCAACGCGGGCTCTCCGCACCCGGGCCTGGACGACGCCCTGTCTGTCCCGCCTTACACGCCGCTGCGGGCTGCGGGCTGCGGGCTGCGGCTGCGGCTGGCGGCGCCCTGGCACACGTGGCCCGGGACCCACGCAGCTGCAGCGCCTCGGCCCTCCCGGCCACAGGCTTGGCGCCCCCGCGCCCTCCCTCCCCCGCCACCTCCCGCGCCTCTCCCTCCTCCTCATCCCACGGCAACTCGGCAAGTCGGCGGCACGGCTCTCCGGGGGCTCCGTTTGCCCTCTTCCTTCCCGCCGCCGCCCCCTGCAGGCCAGCGCGGGCCGAAATGCCGGCAGCCCCGCGCGGGCCGGGCCACGCTCCCACTGAGGGGCGCGCCTCGCTCGCCTCCTCGCTCTCCCAGCCCCGCCCTACACCTCCCCCCCCCGCCCGCCGGGAGCGCGGGGTCCCCACGGCCTGTCCTTTCCGCCGGCCCCCATTCATTCCGTGGTCTCCACCCCCTCCGTCCCCGGGCGCCCACGAGGCGTGGCCACCCGGAGGCCTCACCACGGCCACACGCCCGCCAGGCGGGCAGCCGAGCCCTCCGCGCGCCAGCCAGAGACGGGACCCCCGCCCCGTTCGCTGGGCCTGGCCCGGGGGGGCGGGGTGGGGTCCACCCCGCCGTGGTGGCTCCGGGAGCCCTGAGCGCAAGGCAGCCCTGCCTCCCCGGGCCCCCTCCGCGCCGGAAGCCGCTGCGGGGCCGGGGCTCCAGGACGCCAGCGCGCTCCCTCACCGCGCCGCCCGCCAGCCAGCCAGCCGGCGGCCGCTCCGCCCAAGCGCACCTGCCGGCCTCACCCCCACCGCAGCCCAGCCGGCCCCGACGGAGAGCTGCGGGCAGAGCTCACACGCCTTTCTTTGGCCTCTTGGCTTGGGCGCTACTCGGCGGCCCCCATCTCCGACGACGACACCGACGCCGACACGCACACACGCGCACCCACCCCCCCCCCCCCCCCCCCCCCCCCCACCCCGGGAGCGCACACAATCCGAGCTCCGGGCCCCAGCCGGCCCCCGCCGGCGCGCACTGCACGGGCCGGAGAGCCATCCGCCCATGGGCCTTCGGGGGGCGCCGGGAGGGAAGGGAAGGTCCGCGCTGAGCTGCGCCGGCCACAGACGCCCCGCGCTGCCTGGGAATCGGGCGCGGGTCAGGCTTGGCCAGGCTGCTCCTCCCGGCAGGACAGTGTCTGGCGGCGGCCCCGCCCCAGGGAGAGGGCGCAGGGTGAGCCGAGTCCGCCTCGGGGCCTCGCTGGGACCGTGGGCGCCGCGCGCCGGCCCGAGCCCGAGCCCGAGCCCGAGCCCGAGCCCTCGGCGCATCTGCACGGGCGCGGAGCCTGTCTTGCAGACCGCGGGCCCGCCGCCCCCCCGCGCCGGGTGCTCACCACTGGCCGTGCCGGGACGACGACGAGCGCCGCTGGGGAAGCCGTCTGGTGGCCGCCGCCACCGGTGCATGGGTGGTTCAGTGGTAGAATTCTCGCCTGCCACGCGGGAGGCCCGGGTTCGATTCCCGGCCCATGCAGCGCGCCGCCCCCTTTTGGCCGCGCGCGCCCGGCTTCCTCGCGCACGCGCTCAAGCCACAGGGCCTGAGCCTGAACCAGCTGTGCTCACGCCGGGGGCCCTGCCCTCCTGCCCCGCCCCGCTTCCCCCTGCCGACTTGTCTGTTCTGGTCTCTCGCCCGTGGCCGCCAGCCCTGGCCGCCACGCTCCACCCGGCTGCCCGCCCCCTGCCGCCCGACGTGGCCCAGGTCCCTTGCCCGGCCCCACGTTGTCCTTGCCCTTTTTCTCTCCATGACCCTGACCCGGACGGCGCTTCGCTCACCCACGTCACTTCAAGCAATGCTTCCAAGCACCGCCCGCGCCCGCCCGGGCACAGCCCACCTGCATGCTTTTCACATTCCCTCCCTCAATGGCTCATTCTACCCACACTCCCCAAACCCTCCTCTCTTTGCACGTCGACCGACCACCAACCATCTTGCCACCCCTCCTCTGGAGGGGCCCTCAGCCACTCCTTGGAGCGCGCCAGGGAGCCCCGTTTCACGGCCCGACATCCTCCCGTTGGCAGCCCCGGGATGCTCTCTATGGCCACCTGGCCGCGGTCTCCTTCAAACACGGGCCACTCCCCACTGCTAAAGTCACCGCGAGCACCAGGTCCATGCAGCCTAGCCAGCACCGGCGCCAGCACACCCAGCCTCGAGGGACAGCGCCACCGCCGCCACGGCTGTCACCAGCACGTCGGGTCCACGAACGGCGGCGCACCAGCATGGGCATCACGGCCAAGGGCACGGAGGTCACCTCCCCCCCTCGCCCGGCCTCCACGACCCCCGCAGCACTTGGTCCACCACCAACCCCCAGGACCACCATCCCCACACCAGCACCAGCACCAGCACCAGCACCAGGACTACCACCACCATGCCAGAAGCAGTTGTACCAGCAGCAGCAGCAGCAGCAGCAGCAGCAGCAGCGGGACGTGCCCACCGCCAGCAGGCCAGCGTAGGCATGATCGCCAACAGACTGAAGTCCTCCGCGGTCACCGCCACCACCGAGGCCACCATCAGCACACCGGCACGGGTAGCATGGCCCACGGCCCTGAAGTCCTCCACCCTCCCTCACCACCACCCCACCAGCACCGAGTCGCCACCAAGCCCCAGGACCACCAGCACACCACCACCGCGATAGCAGCAGCAGCAGGACCGAGGCCAGCGCACGGGCAAGGGCATCGCCGGCGGCGGCACCGAAGGCCTTCCCGGACCCCCGACCCCCATCGCTCACCGAGTCCACCGTTACACCGGGGCCCCGGGGGACGCCGTCACCAACAGCGCCAAAGTTCGCCACCACCATCACCGGCGGCGGCGGAGGCAGCGGCGGCAGCAGCAGCAACACGAGTACCAGCGCCGCTGGCCCCTCCACCCCCCCACCAGCCCCTCTTGCCCGAACGACCCCACCCCTGTCACCCGCCTCCCCGTGCCCTCCTTTCCCAGTCCTCATTTGTCGATGATCGTGCGTTGCGTCTGTCCCTTTGGCCTCCCTGAATCTCAAGCCCAGGACGACACCTGACACCTGAGACGTGGCTGGTGGTCCCCATGACGATGACGGGGAATGGTCATCTCCGGGGCGGTGGAATTCCTCACCCCGTGGGAACAGCTCCGACACCCGGTCCCTCCCTCCCTCCCTCTCTCTCTCTCTTTGCCTCGCCCGGCCGCCGCGCAGCTGCCTGCTTGCCACCCCCGCCCCCTGCACCTCGCTCGCTCGCGCTCGCTCGCTCGCTCTCTCACCGCTCTCTCTGCCCGCCACCCTCACGCAGCCCCCGCCCCCAGCCCCCCCGCACCCCCCCCCGCCCTCCCCCCCGCCCGTCCACCCTCCCCACCCCTCCCGGCCCTCTCCCCACCCCCCCCCACCCACCCCCACGTGCCACGTGCCGCTCCTTCCAGCCTCCAGGCTCAAACCCTCCATCTACCACCGACCCCTTGGACCCCACACCCACGTCCTACACTCAAGGCCGGCAGTCCCGGTCCCCACAGGCTCCTCAGGCACACGCCCAGCGTGTCCCGTCCCCTACCTCACAGCTCGCCCGCCCGCACAGGTGCACAGGTGCAGGAGAGGCGCCGGGCAGGGTGCCCTGCCGCACCCGAGCCCCCGCAGACACCCTGCCTCAGTGGCCAGCCCCACTCTCGGCCAGTGCCCGCCGCGCCACACGTCCCGGGCCCTCACTCCACGCACACACCCGGTACTCCTTCTCCCACTGCCCGGCTCGGTCCGCTCCTGGCCCTCCCCTCTTTCCGGGACGCTTTGCGCCTGTGCCCTGACCCCCGTGGGAGGCGACGCGCGGGGAGAACACCCTCGTCCCGCGCTATCCCCCACCGTCGCGGACTCCCCGCACCCCCACCCCCACCCATACAGCCAGAGGGAGAGGCGAGGGCGCTGAGGGAACTGCCCGTGCTGACGGGAAGCACCCGGAGGCCCACGGGCGCTCCTCTCCACCGCCGCCCGACCGTGGCCCAATCCAGCCAGCGAGCCGCGGAAGGCTCACGCAGAGCGCGGGCCGGCCTCTGCGCCTCCGACGGAGACAGACGGTCTCTGGACACACAGCAAAGCCTTGGAGGGCCGGCGTGCAAGCGTTGGCAGGAAGGAGGCCGGGCGCTGCGGTTCACCTGCAGGAGCAGCGGCGCCAGGAGACCCGCACCCGGCGGAGACAGGGCTGCAGGCTCTCCTGCCTAGGTGGGCGCTAAGGCGCCAAGGGGAACGCCTTCCGAGCGGCATCCAGCTGGGGCGCCGGCCACGTGGGGCTGGGGCCGGGGCCGGGCCGGGGGCGTGGGGTGGAGGAAGCTGTGTCGGGGAACACGCCTGCCCCTCTGCCCCAGGATTCGGGGTAGCGGTCGTGCAGTTGGACTGACCCGGGGCCTCCAAGGGCACCCCGTCTGTCCCCCGGGTGCCTCCGCCCCCTCCCACCTGCCCGGCCCGCGGGTTAGCCCCACTGGCCTCCTGCATCTATCTCCCTGCTCTCTGGCCTCCACTGCCTGGTGGTCCGGCCACCGGGACACGCCCACAACCGCTTTCCAACCACCGCCTGCCCGGGCGGGGGCGGCGGGGGCCGGCGCTCTGCTCCCATCCCCGCCCAAGCCCAAGACCACCACCCACGTGCGCCGCCATCGCTGGCGGTTGCCGGGCCGACGGCCGAGAGAAGGCACCGGGGGCTCCAGCAAGTGACCCCCGACTCAGAGAGAGACAGGTGGCTCACCCTCCCCACACCCGGCCCCCTCTGCCTCGGCCCGCCGCCCCCACATGCCCCCAGCGCGGCCGCCGCCAAGTAGCACCTCACCAAGGAGCCAGCGGGGGGCCGGGGGTGGGGGCGCTGCGAGCCGCCACGACCTTTCTCCCGGCGGCAGGGGTGCTGCGGGAGAGTCCAAGCACCCACGGAGGCCCGAGGCGCCCGGCCTGTCGGTGGCCTCGGCTGGGGTCGGACGGCGTCCCGGACTGTCGGGCCTGGGGCGGAGCGAGACGGGGAGCCAGGCGAGCGTCCGGGGGAGGCGGCCGCGAGACGCCGAGACCTCCAGTCGGCCCACCTGCCGGCCAGCCAGCCAGCGAGGCCAAAAGGCTTGGGCCGGCCCGACGGAGCCCGCCAGGCAAGCCAGCCTTGGGCTCGACGGGCGGGTGGCCTCGTGCGCACGCGCAGCCTCGGTCAGCTCGGGGCCAGGGAGACGCACGAGCGAGCTTCGGCTAAAAGGGGTGTGCGGCGGCGGTCTTGCGAGAGGAAGAAGAAAGGCTTCCCTGACCGGGAATCGAACCCGGGCCGCGGCGGTGAGAGCGCCGAATCCTAACCACTAGACCACCAGGGAGCGTCAGGCTGCGCGCCTGGCCCGTGCGCCCTGGACCCGGCGCCTCCCTCCCTACCGCCCACTCGCCTCTGCTTGGCCTCCAGGGCCCCCGCCGGGCCACGCGCAGCCGCCCGCCGGCCCCGCCGAGCCACCTGGCCGGACCGCCCGCCCCCGCGCCGTCAAAACGCTGCGCGCCTCCTCCTCCTCCTCCTCTCTCTCTCTCTCTCTCTCTCACACACACACACACACACACACGCACTCAGCGTCGCGCCCGGCTCCCGGCTCCCATCGGGCCTGAGCACCGGGGCCCTGGAGCCGCGCAAAACGTTGGCCAGCTGCGTTGGCCGGGAATCGAACCCGGGTCAACTGCTTGGAAGGCAGCTATGCTCACCACTATACCACCAACGCTGCACAGCCCGGGCCGCCCCCGGACGCCGGCCCAGGCTCCGCACCAGCGCCTCCTCGCCCTCTCGCCACCGCCTCCGCCGCCTGCCGCAGCCCTGCCCCGACGTGCCGGCCGGCCGCAGCTCTGCGCCGTCGCGGGCGCCACCAGCGGCCGCCCGGCGCCCCACCCGCGCCACCCCCACGCAGCCCTGGCTGCTCCGCAGGCACGACCGCCCGCCGCCTCCGCCGCCCGCCTCTGGGGGCGCTCTCGCCGCCCTGCGGCTCCCGGGCCCTCGGCTGCCCGCCGGGGAGCCCCGCCCCTTGCCCCCTGCCCCCGGCGCGCGCTTCCCTTCCCTTCCCTTCCCTCCCGCCACCCGCGCCCCGCCCCGCCCCGCCCCGCCCCGCCCGCACAGTCGGCCCGGCCCCCACGGCCACCTCCACGGGCAGCCCGGCAGCCGGGCAGCTGTCCGTCGCGTGAGCGAGGAGCCCGTGGCGGCCAGCCTCCCGTCAGGAGGTCCCGGCTGGGCTGGGCCGAGCCCGCACGCGCCAGGGCGCCAGGGCGCCAGGGCCGACGAGGAAGGGCAGGGGGTGCGGGGGGTCGGGTCGACGGCGGGCAGGACGGGCCCCCGCGGTCGCCCCGCGCCTCTGGCCGCACGGGGCCGGGCGGAGGCACGAGGGAGGAGAAGGAGGACAAGGAGGAGAAGGAGGAGAAGGAGGGCCCTGGGGGCCGGCGTACGTTTGGGCAGCGCGGCGGCGGCGCCCGCGACCAAAAGAGGGCGTGTCTCGCCTCCCCGTCGGGGAATCGAACCCCGGTCTCCCGCGTGACAGGCGGGGATACTCACCACTATACTAACGAGGACGGCGGCGGCGGCCGCCCGGGCGCCCGACCCCTCTCCGCCCGCCCGCCCCCGGCCTGCCTGCCTGCCCACGCCCACCCGGGCCCTCGACGTCCCGCGCGCCCGTCCTGCCAGGCGCCCGCCACGTGCCCCGGGCCACGGCCCACCCGGCCCGACCCCCCGGCCGCCCGTCACGCTCACAGCGTCTCCCCCGCCCCTCGGACCCGCCCGCCACCCCCGCCGCCCCCGCCCAGCCGCGCGGGGATGGCGGCGGGAGAAGACGCCCGACACGGCAAGCAGGGCTGCGCGAGCGAGCCGGAGGCCCCGCGCCGGGGATGGGCCGCGGCGGGCGGCGGGGGCGGCGGGGCGCGGGGCCGGACGCCGGCAGCAGGTGCGCGCCCCGGGAAGGGGGGGGCGGCGGCGAGGACCGCGGCGAGGGCGGCGGCGCCAGCAGAGTCAGTCGGCGGGCCGTTGGCCTCGTCGACCGGGACGCGAGTCCCGTCCGTCCGTCCGTCCGTCCGTCCGTCGCGCACCCACACGGCCGCCAGCCAGCTCCGGGTCGGCGCCGTCCCAGCCAGCGAGCGGCGCGCCCCAGGCCCGCCGTCAGGATGGCCGAGCGGTCTAAGGCGCTGCGTTCAGGTCGCAGTCTCCCCTGGAGGCGTGGGTTCGAATCCCACTCCTGACACGCCCACCTTTTGGCCCGCCCAACGCGGGCTCTCCGCACCCGGGCCTGGACGACGCCCTGTCTGTCCCGCCTTACACGCCGCTGCGGGCTGCGGGCTGCGGGCTGCGGGCTGCGGGCTGGCGGCGCCCTGGCACACGTGGCCCGGGACCCACGCAGCTGCAGCGCCTCGGCCCTCCCGGCCACAGGCTTGGCGCCCCCGCGCCCTCCCTCCCCCGCCACTCCGCTCCCTCGCCTCTCCTCCTCCTCCTCACCCTCCCCGGCAACTCGGCAAGTCGGCGGCACGGCTCTCCGGGGGCTCCGTTTGCCCTCTTCCTTCCCGCCGCCGCCCCCTGCAGGCCAGCCGCGGGCCGAAATGCCGGCAGCCCCGCGCGGGCCGGGCCACGCTCCCACTGAGGGGCGCGCCTCGCTCGCCTCCTCGCTCTCCCCAGCCCCGCCCTACACCTCCCCCCCCGCCCGCCGGGAGCGCGGGGTCCCCACGGCCTGTCCTTTCCGCCGGCCCCCATTCATTCCGTGGTCTCCACCCCCTCCGTCCCCGGGCGCCCACGAGGCGTGGCCACCCGGAGGCCTCACCACGGCCACACGCCCGCCAGGCGGGCAGCCGAGCCCTCCGCGCGCCAGCCAGAGACGGGACCCCCGCCCCGTTCGCTGGGCCTGGCCCGGGGGGCGGGGTTCCACCCCCCGTGGTGGCTCCGGGGAGCCCTGAGCGCAAGGCAGCCCTGCCTCCCCGGGCCCCCTCCGCGCCGGAAGCCGCTGCGGGGCCGGTCCAGGACGCCAGCGCGCTCCCCTCACCGCGCCCCCCCCCCCCACGCCCTCCGCTCCGCCCACGCCCTGCCTCCCCTCACCCCCACCGCAGCCCAGCCGGCCCCGACGGAGAGCTGCGGGCAGAGCTCACACGCCTTTCTTTGGCCTCTTGGCTTGGGCGCTACTCGGCGGCCCCCATCTCCGACGACGACACCGACGCCGACACGCACACACGCGCACCCACCTCCCCCCCCCCCCCACCCCGCGGCACCCCGGGAGCGCACACAATCCGAGCTCCGGGCCCCAGCCGGCCCCCGCCGGCGCGCACTGCACGGGCCGGAGAGCCATCCGCCCATGGGCCTTCGGGGGGCGCCGGGAGGGAAGGGAAGGTCCGCGCTGAGCTGCGCCGGCCACAGACGCCCCGCGCTGCCTGGGAATCGGGCGCGGGTCAGGCTTGGCCAGCTGCTCCTCCCGCAGGCAGTGTCTGGCGGCGGCCCCGCCCCAGGGAGAGGGCGCAGGGTGAGCCGAGTCCGCCTCGGGGCCTCTGGGACCGTCGCCTCTCGCCGTCCCCCCCCCCCCCCGAGCCCGAGCCCTCGGCGCATCTGCACGGCGCGAGCCTGTCTTTCACCGCGGCCCGCCGCCCCCCCCGCTCCCTCTCCCTGCCGTGCCGGGCGACGACGAGCGCCGCTGGGAAGCCGTCTGGTGGCCGCCGCCCCGGTGCATGGGTGGTTCAGTGGTAGAATTCTCGCCTGCCACGCGGGAGGCCCGGGTTCGATTCCCGGCCCATGCAGCGCGCCGCCCCCTTTTGGCCGCGCGCGCCCGGCTTCCTCGCGCACGCGCTCAAGCCACAGGGCCTGAGCCTGAACCAGCTGTGCTCACGCCGGGGCCCTGCCCTCCTGCCCCGCCCCGCTTCCCCCTGCCGACTTGTCTGTTCTGGTCTCTCGCCCGTGGCCGCCAGCCCTGGCCGCCACGCTCCACCCGGCTGCCCGCCCCCTGCCGCCCGACGTGGCCCAGGTCCCTTGCCCGGCCCCACGTTGTCCTTGCCCTTTTTCTCTCCATGACCCTGACCCGGACGGCGCTTCGCTCACCCACGTCACTTCAAGCAATGCTTCCAAGCACCGCCCGCGCCCGCCCGGGCACAGCCCACCTGCATGCTTTTCACATTCCCTCCCTCCCTCAATGGCTCATTCTAACCACACTCCCCAAACCCTCCTCTCTTTGCACGTCGACCGACCACCAACCATCTTGCCACCCCTCCTCTGGAGGGGCCCTCAGCCACTCCTTGGAGCGCGCCAGGGGCCCCGTTTCACGGCCCGACATCCTCCCGTTGGCAGCCCCGGGATGCTCTCTATGGCCACCTGGCCGCGGTCTCCTTCAAACACGGGCCACTCCCACTGCTAAAGTCACCGCGAGCACCAGGTCCATGCAGCCTAGCCAGCACCGGCGCCAGCACACCCGCCTCGAGGGACAGCGCCACCGCCACGGCTGTCACCAGCACGTCGGGTCCACGAACGGCGGCGCACCAGCATGGGCATCACGGCCAAGGGCACGGAGGTCACCTCCCCCCCTCGCCCGGCCTCCACGACCCCCGCAGCACTTGGTCCACCACCAACCCCCAGGACCACCATCCCCACACCAGCACCAGCACCAGCACCAGCACCAGGACTACCACCACCATGCCAGAAGCAGTTGTACCAGCAGCAGCAGCAGCAGCAGCAGCAGCAGCAGCAGCACGTGCCCACCGCCAGCAGGCCAGCGTAGGCATGATCGCCAACAGACTGAAGTCCTCCGCGTCACCGCCACCACCAGGCCACCATCAGCACACCGGCACGGGTAGCATGGCCCACGGCCCTGAAGTCCTCCACCCTCCCTCACCACCACCCCACCAGCACCGAGTCGCCACCAAGCCCCAGGACCACCAGCACACCCACCACCGCGATAGCAGCAGCAGCAGGACCGAGGCCAGCGCACGGGCAAGGGCATCGCCGGCGGCGGCACCGAAGGCCTTCCCGGACCCCCGACCCCCATCGCTCACCGAGTCCACCGTTTACACCGGGGCCCCGGGGACGCCGTCACCAACAGCGCCAAAGTTCGCCACCACCATCACCGGCGGCGGCGGAGGCAGCGGCGGCAGCAGCAGCAACACGAGTACCAGCGCCGCTGGCCCCTCCACCCCCACCAGCCCCTCTTGCCCGAACGACCCCCCCCCCGTCCCCCCTCCCCGTGCCCTCCTTTCCCAGTCCTCATTTGTCGATGATCGTGCGTTGCGTCTGTCCCTTTGGCCTCCCTGAATCTCAAGCCCAGGACGACACCTGACACCTGAGACGTGGCTGGTGGTCCCCATGACGATGACGGGGAATGGTCATCTCCGGGGCGGTGGAATTCCTCACCCCGTGGGAACAGCTCCGACACCCGGTCCCTCCCTCCCTCCCTCTCTCTCTCTCTTTGCCTCGCCCGGCCGCCGCGCAGCTGCCTGCTTGCCACCCCCCCCCCCTGCACCCCTCGCTCGCTCGCTCTCTCGCTCGCACTCTCTCACTCCTCTCTCTCCCCCCACCTGCACGCAGCCCAGCGCAGCCCAGCCCCCCTCCCCCTCCCCTCTCCCGCCGCCGTCCCCCCCCACCACGGGTCTCCCAGCCCTCTGGCACCGGACCCACTCCCCACCGCCCCACCCCCACGTGCCACGTGCCGCTCCTTCCAGCCTCCAGCTCAAACCCTCCATCTACCACCGACCCCTTGGACCCCACACCCACCCACGTCCTACACTCAAGGCCGGCAGTCCCGGTCTCCCACAGGCTCCTCAGGCACACGCCCAGCGTGTCCCGTCCCCTACCTCACACTCGCCCGCCCACAGGTGCACAGGTGCAGGAGAGGCGCCGGGCAGGGTGCCCTGCCGCACCCGAGCCCCCGCAGACACCCTGCCTCAGTGGCCAGCCCCACTCTCGGCCAGTGCCCGCCGGCGCCACACGTCCCGGGCCCTCACTCCACGCACACCACCACACCCGTACTCCTTCTCCCACTGCCCGGCTCGGTCCGCTCCTGGCCCTCCCCTCTTTCCGGGACGCTTTGCGCCTGTGCCCTGACCCCCGTGGAGGCGACGCGCCGGGGAGAACACCCTCGTCCCGCGCTATCCCCCACCGTCGCGGACTCCCCGCACCCCCACCCCCACCCATACAGCCAGAGGGAGAGGCGAGGGCGCTGAGGGAACTGCCCGTGCTGACGGGAAGCACCCGGAGGCCCACGGGCGCTCCTCTCCACCCGCCCCCGACCGTGGCCCAATCCAGCCAGCGAGCCGCGGAAGGCTCACGCAGAGCGCGGGCCGGCCTCTGCGCCTCCGACGGAGACAGACGGTCTCTGGACACACAGCAAAGCCTTGGAGGGCCGGCGTGCAAGCGTTGGCAGGAAGGAGGCCGGGCGCTGCGGTTCACCTGCAGGAGCAGCGGCGCCAGGAGACCCGCACCCGGCGGAGACAGGGCTGCAGGCTCTCCTGCCTAGGTGGGCGCTAAGGCGCCAAGGGAACGCCTTCCGAGCGGCATCCAGCTGGGGGCCGGCCACGTGGGGCTGGGGCCGGGGCCGGGCCGGGGGCGTGGGGTGGGAAGCTGTGTCGGGGAACACGCCTGCCCCTCTGCCCCAGGATTCGGGGTAGCGGTCGTGCAGTTGGACTGACCCGGGCCTCCAAGGGCACCCCGTCTGTCCCCCGGGCCTCCGCCCCCTCCCACCTGCCCGCCCGCGGGTTAGCCCCACTGGCCTCCTGCATCTATCTCCCTGCTCTCTGGCCTCCACTGCCTGGTGGTCCGGCCACCGGGACACGCCCACAACCGCTTTCCAACCACCGCCTGCCCGGGCGGGGGCGGCGGGGGCCGGCGCTCTGCTCCCATCCCCTCCCGCCCAGCCACCACCACCCACGTGCGCCGCCATCGCTGGCGGTTGCCGGGCCGACGGCCGAGAGAAGGCACCGGGGGCTCCAGCAAGTGACCCCCGACTCAGAGAGAGACAGGTGGCTCACCCTCCCCACACCCGGCCCCCTCTGCCTCGGCCCGCCGCCCCCACATGCCCCCAGCGCGGCCGCCGCCAAGTAGCACCTCACCAAGGAGCCAGCGGGGGGCCGGGGGTGGGGGCGCTGCGAGCCGCCACGACCTTTCTCCCGGCGGCAGGGGTGCTGCGGGAGAGTCCAAGCACCCACGGAGGCCCGAGGCGCCCCCTGTCGGTGGCCTCGGCTGGGGTCGGACGGCGTCCCGGACTGTCGGGCCTGGGGCGGAGCGAGACGGGGAGCCAGGCGAGCGTCCGGGGGAGGCGGCCGCGAGACGCCGAGACCTCCAGTCGGCCCACCTGCCGGCCAGCCAGCCAGCGAGGCCAAAAGGCTTGGGCCGGCCCGACGGAGCCCGCCAGGCAAGCCAGCCTTGGGCTCGACGGGGCGGGTGGCCTCGTGCGCACGCGCAGCCTCGGTCAGCTCGGGGCCAGGGAGACGCACGAGCGAGCTTGGCTAAAAGGGGTGTGCGGCGGCGGTCTTGCGAGAGGAAGAAGAAAGGCTTCCCTGACCGGGAATCGAACCCGGGCCGCGGCGGTGAGAGCGCCGAATCCTAACCACTAGACCACCAGGGAGCGTCAGGCTGCGCGCCTGGCCCGTGCGCCCTGGACCCGGCGCCTCCCTCCCTACCGCCCACTCGCCTCTGCTTGGCCTCCAGGGCCCCCGCCGGGCCACGCGCAGCCGCCCGCCGGCCCCGCCGAGCCACCTGGCCGGACCGCCCGCCCGCCGCGCCGTCAAAACGCTGCGCGCCTCTCCTCCTCCTCCTCTCTCTCTCTCTCTCTCTCTTCTCACACACACACACACACGCACTCAGCGTCGCGCCCGGCTCCCGGCTCCCATCGGGCCTGAGCACCGGGGCCCTGGAGCCGCGCAAAACGTTGGCCAGCTGCGTTGGCCGGGAATCGAACCCGGGTCAACTGCTTGGAAGGCAGCTATGCTCACCACTATACCACCAACGCTGCACAGCCCGGGCCGCCCCCGGACGCCGGCCCAGGCTCCGCACCAGCGCCTCCTCGCCCTCTCGCCACCGCCTCCGCCGCCTGCCGCAGCCCTGCCCCGACGTGCCGGCCGGCCGCAGCTCTGCGCCGTCGCGGGCGCCACCAGCGGCCGCCCGGCGCCCCACCCGCGCCACCCCCACGCAGCCCTGGCTGCTCCGCAGGCACGACCGCCCGCCGCCTCCGCCGCCCGCCTCTGGGGGGCGCTCTCGCCGCCCTGCGGCTCCCGGGCCCTCGGCTGCCCGCCGGGGAGCCCCGCCCCTTGCCCCCTGCCCCCGGCGCGCGCTTCCCTTCCCTTCCCTTCCCTCCCGCCACCGCGCCCGCCCCGCCCCGCCCCGCCCCGCCCCGCCCGCACAGTCGGCCCGGCCCCCACGGCCACCTCCACGGGCAGCCCGGCAGCCGGGCAGCTGTCCGTCGCGTGAGCGAGGAGCCCGTGGCGGCCAGCCTCCCGTCAGGAGGTCCCGGCTGGGCTGGGCCGAGCCCGCACGCGCCAGGGCGCCAGGGCGCCAGGGCCGACGAGGAAGGGCAGGGGGTGCGGGGGGTCGGGTCGACGGCGGGCAGGACGGGCCCCCGCGGTCGCCCCGCGCCTCTGGCCGCACGGGGCCGGGCGGAGGCACGAGGGAGGAGAAGAGGACAAGGAGAAGGAGGAGAAGGAGGAAAGGAGGGCCCTGGGGGCCGGCGTACGTTTGGGCAGCGCGGCGGCGGCGCCCGCGACCAAAGAGGGCGTGTCTCGCCTCCCCGTCGGGGAAATCGAACCCCGTCTCCCGCCGTGACAGGCGGGGATACTCACCACTATACTAACGAGGACGGCGGCGGCGGCCCCCGGGCGCCCGACCCCTCTCCGCCCGCCCCGCCCGCCCGCCGGCCTGCCTGCCTGCCCACGCCCACCCGGGCCCTCGACGTCCCGCGCGCCCGTCCTGCCAGGCGCCCGCCACGTGCCCCGGGCCACGGCCCACCCGGCCCGACCCCCCGGCCGCCGCGTCAGCGCGCACAGCAGTCCCCCGGCCCGACTCGGAGCGTCGCGCCCCCGGACCCGCCGCCGCCCCGCCCCGCCCAGCCGCGCGGGGATGGCGGCGGGAGAAGACGCCCGACACGGCAAGCAGGGCTGCGCGAGCGAGCCGGAGGCCCCGCGCCGGGGATGGGCCGCGGCGGGCGGCGGGGGCGGCGGGGGGCGGGGGGCCGGACGCCGGCAGCAGGGTGCGCGCCCCGGGAAGGGGGAGGGGGCGGCGGCGAGGACCGCGGCGAGGGCGGCGGCGCCAGCAGAGTCAGTCGGCGGGCCGTTGGCCTCGTCGACCGGGACGCGAGTCCCGTCCGTCCGTCCGTCCGTCCGTCCGTCGCGCACCCACACGGCCGCCAGCCAGCTCCGGGGTCGGCGCCGGGTCCCAGCCAGGCGAGCGGCGGCGCGCCCAGGCCCGCCGTCAGGATGGCCGAGCGGTCTAAGGCGCTGCGTTCAGGTCGCAGTCTCCCCTGGAGGCGTGGGTTCGAATCCCACTCCTGACACGCCCACCTTTTGGCCCGCCCAACGCGGGCTCTCCGCACCCGGGCCTGGACGACGCCCTGTCTGTCCCGCCTTACACGCCGCTGCGGGCTGCGGGCTGCGGGCTGCGGGCTGCGGGCTGGCGGCGCCCTGGCACACGTGGCCCGGGACCCACGCAGCTGCAGCGCCTCGGCCCTCCCGGCCACAGGCTTGGCGCCCCGCGCCCTCCCCCCCCGCCACCTCCCGCGCCTCTCCCTCCTCCTCATCCCACGGCGGCCGCGGGCCTCGGCAACTCGGCAAGTCGGCGGCACGGCTCTCCGGGGGCTCCGTTTGCCCTCTTCCTTCCCGCCGCCGCCCCTGCAGGCCAGCCGGGGCCGAAATGCCGGCAGCCCCGCGCGGGCCGGGCCACGCTCCCACTGAGGGGCGCGCCTCGCTCGCCTCCTCGCTCTCCCAGCCCCGCCCTACACCCCCCCCCCCCGCCCGCCGGGAGCGCGGGGTCCCCACGGCCTGTCCTTTCCGCCGGCCCCCATTCATTCCGTGGTCTCCACCCCCTCCGTCCCCGGGGCGCCCACGAGGCGTGGCCACCCGGAGGCCTCACCACGGCCACACGCCCGCCAGGCGGGCAGCCGAGCCCTCCGCGCGCCAGCCAGAGACGGGACCCCCGCCCCGTTCGCTGGGCCTGGCCCGGGGGGGCGGGGTGGGGTCCACCCCGCCGTGGTGGCTCCGGGGAGCCCTGAGCGCAAGGCAGCCCTGCCTCCCCGGGCCCCCTCCGCGCCGGAAGCCGCTGCGGGGCCGGGGCTCCAGGACGCCAGCGCGCTCCCTCACCGCGCCGCCCGCCAGCCAGCCGGCGGCCGCTCCGCCCAAGCGCACCTGCCGGCCTCACCCCCACCGCAGCCCAGCCGGCCCCGACGGAGAGCTGCGGGCAGAGCTCACACGCCTTTCTTTGGCCTCTTGGCTTGGGCGCTACTCGGCGGCCCCCATCTCCGACGACGACACCGACGCCGACACGCACACACGCGCACCACCCCCCCCCCCCCCCCGCGGCACCCCGGGAGCGCACACAATCCGAGCTCCGGGCCCCAGCCGGCCCCCGCCGGCGCGCACTGCACGGGCCGGAGAGCCATCCGCCCATGGGCCTTCGGGGGGGCGCCGGGAGGGAAGGGAAGGTCCGCGCTGAGCTGCGCCGGCCACAGACGCCCCGCGCTGCCTGGGAATCGGGCGCGGGTCAGGCTTGGCCAGGCTGCTCCTCCCGGCAGGACAGTGTCTGGCGGCCCCGCCCCAGGGAGAGGGCGCAGGGTGAGCCGAGTCCGCCTCGGGGCCTCGCTGGGACCGTGGGCGCCGCGCGCCGGCCCGAGCCCGAGCCCGAGCCCGAGCCCGAGCCCTCGGCGCATCTGCACGGGCGCGGAGCCTGTCTTGCAGACCGCGGGCCCGCCGCCCGCCCCCGCGCAGCGGGTGCTCACCACTGGCCGTGCCGGGACGACGACGAGCGCCGCTGGGGAAGCCGTCTGGTGGCCGCCGCCACCGGTGCATGGGTGGTTCAGTGGTAGAATTCTCGCCTGCCACGCGGGAGGCCCGGGTTCGATTCCCGGCCCATGCAGCGCGCCGCCCCCTTTTGGCCGCGCGCGCCCGGCTTCCTCGCGCACGCGCTCAAGCCACAGGGCCTGAGCCTGAACCAGCTGTGCTCACGCCGGGGGCCCTGCCCTCCTGCCCCGCCCCGCTTCCCCCTGCCGACTTGTCTGTTCTGGTCTCTCGCCCGTGGCCGCCAGCCCTGGCCGCCACGCTCCACCCGGCTGCCCGCCCCCTGCCGCCCGACGTGGCCCAGGTCCCTTGCCCGGCCCCACGTTGTCCTTGCCCTTTTTCTCTCCATGACCCTGACCCGGACGGCGCTTCGCTCACCCACGTCACTTCAAGCAATGCTTCCAAGCACCGCCCGCGCCCGCCCGGGCACAGCCCACCTGCATGCTTTTCACATTCCCTCCCTCAATGGCTCATTCTACCCACACTCCCCAAACCCTCCTCTCTTTGCACGTCGACCGACCACCAACCATCTTGCCACCCCTCCTCTGGAGGGGCCCTCAGCCACTCCTTGGAGCGCGCCAGGGAGCCCCGTTTCACGGCCCGACATCCTCCCGTTGGCAGCCCCGGGATGCTCTCTATGGCCACCTGGCCGCGGTCTCCTTCAAACACGGGCCACTCCCCACTGCTAAAGTCACCGCGAGCACCAGGTCCATGCAGCCTAGCCAGCACCGGCGCCAGCACACCCAGCCTCGAGGGACAGCGCCACCGCCACGGCTGTCACCAGCACGTCGGGTCCACGAACGGCGGCGCACCAGCATGGGCATCACGGCCAAGGGCACGGAGGTCACCTCCCCCCCTCGCCCGGCCTCCACGACCCCCGCAGCACTTGGTCCACCACCAACCCCCAGGACCACCATCCCCACACCAGCACCAGCACCAGCACCAGCACCAGGACTACCACCACCATGCCAGAAGCAGTTGTACCAGCAGCAGCAGCAGCAGCAGCAGCAGCAGCAGCGGGACGTGCCCACCGCCAGCAGGCCAGCGTAGGCATGATCGCCAACAGACTGAAGTCCTCCGCGGTCACCGCCACCACCGAGGCCACCATCAGCACACCGGCACGGGTAGCATGGCCCACGGCCCTGAAGTCCTCCACCCTCCCTCACCACCACCCCACCAGCACCGAGTCGCCACCAAGCCCCAGGACCACCAGCACACCACCACCGCGATAGCAGCAGCAGCAGGACCGAGGCCAGCGCACGGGCAAGGGCATCGCCGGCGGCGGCACCGAAGGCCTTCCCGGACCCCCGACCCCCATCGCTCACCGAGTCCACCGTTACACCGGGGCCCCGGGGGACGCCGTCACCAACAGCGCCAAAGTTCGCCACCACCATCACCGGCGGCGGCGGAGGCAGCGGCGGCAGCAGCAGCAACACGAGTACCAGCGCCGCTGGCCCCTCCACCCCCACCAGCCCCTCTTGCCCGAACGACCCCACCCCTGTCACCCGCCTCCCCGTGCCCTCCTTTCCCAGTCCTCATTTGTCGATGATCGTGCGTTGCGTCTGTCCCTTTGGCCTCCCTGAATCTCAAGCCCAGGACGACACCTGACACCTGAGACGTGGCTGGTGGTCCCCATGACGATGACGGGGAATGGTCATCTCCGGGGCGGTGGAATTCCTCACCCCGTGGGAACAGCTCCGACACCCGGTCCCTCCCTCCCTCCCTCTCTCTCTCTTTGCCTCGCCCGGCCGCCGCGCAGCTGCCTGCTTGCCACCCCCGCCCCCTGCACCTCGCTCGCTCGCTCGCTCGCTCGCTCACCCGCTCTCGTCTGCCCGGCCACCCTGCAGCGCAGCCCAGCGCAGCCCAGCGCAGCCCAGCGCAGCCCAGCGGCCTCCCGGCACCTCTCCCGCCGCCGTCCACCGCCACCACGGGGTCTCCCAGCCCTCTGGCACCGGGACCCACTCCCCACCGCCACCCACCCCCACGTGCCACGTGCCGCTCCTTCCAGCCTCCAGGCTCAAACCCTCCATCTACCACCGACCCCTTGGACCCCACACCCACGTCCTACACTCAAGGCCGGCAGTCCCGGTCTCCCACAGGCTCCTCAGGCACACGCCCAGCGTGTCCCGTCCCCTACCTCACAGCTCGCCCGCCCGCACAGGTGCACAGGTGCAGGAGAGGCGCCGGGCAGGGTGCCCTGCCGCACCCGAGCCCCCGCAGACACCCTGCCTCAGTGGCCAGCCCCACTCTCGGCCAGTGCCCGCCGGCGCCACACGTCCCGGGCCCTCACTCCACGCACACACCCGGTACTCCTTCTCCCACTGCCCGGCTCGGTCCGCTCCTGGCCCTCCCCTCTTTCCGGGACGCTTTGCGCCTGTGCCCTGACCCCCGTGGGAGGCGACGCGCGGGGAGAACACCCTCGTCCCGCGCTATCCCCCACCGTCGCGGACTCCCCGCACCCCCACCCCCACCCATACAGCCAGAGGGAGAGGCGAGGGCGCTGAGGGAACTGCCCGTGCTGACGGGAAGCACCCGGAGGCCCACGGGCGCTCCTCTCCACCGCCGCCCGACCGTGGCCCAATCCAGCCAGCGAGCCGCGGAAGGCTCACGCAGAGCGCGGGCCGGCCTCTGCGCCTCCGACGGAGACAGACGGTCTCTGGACACACAGCAAAGCCTTGGAGGGCCGGCGTGCAAGCGTTGGCAGGAAGGAGGCCGGGCGCTGCGGTTCACCTGCAGGAGCAGCGGCGCCAGGAGACCCGCACCCGGCGGAGACAGGGCTGCAGGCTCTCCTGCCTAGGTGGGCGCTAAGGCGCCAAGGGGAACGCCTTCCGAGCGGCATCCAGCTGGGGCGCCGGCCACGTGGGGCTGGGGCCGGGGGGGCCGGGGGCGTGGGGTGGAGGAAGCTGTGTCGGGGAACACGCCTGCCCCTCTGCCCCATTCGGTACGGGGTAGCGGTCGTGCAGTTGGACTGACCCGGGGCCTCCAAGGGCACCCCGTCTGTCCCCCGGGTGCCTCCGCCCCCTCCCACCTGCCCGGCCCGCGGGTTAGCCCCACTGGCCTCCTGCATCTATCTCCCTGCTCTCTGGCCTCCACTGCCTGGTGGTCCGGCCACCGGGACACGCCCACAACCGCTTTCCAACCACCGCCTGCCCGGGGGGGGCGGCGGGGGCCGGCGCTCTGCTCCCATCCCCGCCCAAGCCCAAGACCACCCACCCACGTGCGCCGCCATCGCGTGGCCGGTTGCCGGGCCGACGGCCGAGAGAAGGCACCGGGGGCTCCCAGCAAGTGACCCCCGACTCCAGAGAGAGACAGGTGGCTCACCCTCCCCCACACCCGGCCCCCTCTCTGCCTCGGCCGCCGCCCCCCACAATGCCCCCAGCGCGGCCGCCGCCAAGTAGCACCTCACCAAGGAGCCAGCGGGGGGGCCGGGGGTGGGGGCGCTGCGAGCCGCCACGACCTTTCTCCCGGCGGCAGGGGTGCTGCGGGAGAGTCCAAGCACCCACGGAGGCCCGAGGCGCCCGGCCTGTCGGTGGCCTCGGCTGGGGTCGGACGGCGTCCCGGACCTGTCGGGCCTGGGGCGGAGCGAGACGGGGAGCCAGGCGAGCGTCCGGGGGAGGCGGCCGCGAGACGGCCGAGACCTCCAGTCGGCCCACCTGCCGGCCAGCCAGCCAGCGAGGCCAAAAGGCTTGGGCCGGCCCGACGGAGCCCGCCAGGCAAGCCAGCCTTGGGCTCGACGAGGCGGGTGGCCTCGTGCGCACGCGCAGCCTCGGTCAGCTCGGGGCCAGGGAGACGCACGAGCGAGCTTGGGCTAAAAGGGGTGTGCGGCGGCGGTCTTGCGAGAGGAAGAAGAAAGGCTTCCCTGACCGGGAATCGAAACCCGGGCCGCGGCGGTGAGAGCGCCGAATCCTAACCACTAGACCACCAGGGAGCGTCAGGCTGCGCGCCTGGCCCGTGCGCCCTGGACCCGGCGCCTCCCTCCCTACCGCCCCACTCGCCTCTGCTTGGCCTCCAGGGCCCCCGCCGGGCCACGCGCAGCCGCCCCGCCGGCCCCGCCGAGCCACCTGGCCGGACCGCCCGCCCGCCGCCGCGCCGTCAAAACGCTGCGCGCCTCCTCCTCCTCCTCCTCTCTCTCTCTCTCCTCCTCTCTCTCTCACACACACACACACACACACGCACTCAGCGTCGCGCCCGGCTCCCGGCTCCCATCGGGCCTGAGCACCGGGGCCCTGGAGCCGCGCAAAACGTTGGCCAGCTGCGTTGGCCGGGAATCGAACCCGGGTCAACTGCTTGGAAGGCAGCTATGCTCACCACTATACCACCAACGCTGCACAGCCCGGGCCGCCCCCGGACGCCGGCCCAGGCTCCGCACCAGCGCCTCCTCGCCCTCTCGCCACCGCCTCCGCCGCCTGCCGCAGCCCTGCCCCGACGTGCCGGCCGGCCGCAGCTCTGCGCCGTCGCGGGCGCCACCAGCGGCCGCCCGGCGCCCCACCCGCGCCACCCCCACGCAGCCCTGGCTGCTCCGCAGGCACGACCGCCCGCCGCCTCCGCCGCCCGCCTCTGGGGGGCGCTCTCGCCGCCCTGCGGCTCCCGGGCCCTCGGCTGCCCGCCGGGGAGCCCCGCCCCCTGCCCCCCCCCGGCGCGCGCTTCCCTTCCCTTCCCTTCCCTCCCGCCACCCGCGCCCCGCCCCGCCCCGCCCCGCCCCGCCCGCACAGTCGGCCCGGCCCCCACGGCCACCTCCACGGGCAGCCCGGCAGCCGGGCAGCTGTCCGTCGCGTGAGCGAGGAGCCCGTGGCGGCCAGCCTCCCGTCAGGAGGTCCCGGCTGGGCTGGGCCGAGCCCGCACGCGCCAGGGCGCCAGGGCGCCAGGGCCGACGAGGAAGGGCAGGGGGTGCGGGGGGTCGGGTCGACGGCGGGCAGGACGGGCCCCCGCGGTCGCCCCGCGCCTCTGGCCGCACGGGGCCGGGCGGAGGCACGAGGGAGGAGAAGGAGGACAAGGAGGAGAAGGAGGAGAAGGAGGGCCCTGGGGGCCGGCGTACGTTTGGGCAGCGCGGCGGCGGCGCCCGCGACCAAAAGAGGGCGTGTCTCGCCTCCCCGTCGGGGAATCGAACCCCGGTCTCCCGCGTGACAGGCGGGGATACTCACCACTATACTAACGAGGACGGCGGCGGCGGCCGCCCGGGCGCCCGACCCCTCTCCGCCCGCCCGCCCGCCGGCCTGCCTGCCTGCCCACGCCCACCCGGGCCCTCGACGTCCCGCGCGCCCGTCCTGCCAGGCGCCCGCCACGTGCCCCGGGCCACGGCCCACCCGGCCCGACCCCCCGGCCGCCGCGTCAGCGCGCACAGCAGTCCCCCGGCCCGACTCGGAGCGTCGCGCCCCCGGACCCGCCGCCGCCCCCGCCCAGCCGCGCGGGGATGGCGGCGGGAGAAGACGCCCGACACGGCAAGCAGGGCTGCGCGAGCGAGCCGGAGGCCCCGCGCCGGGGATGGGCCGCGGCGGCGGGGGCGGCGGGGGCGGCGGGGGGCCGGACGCCGGCAGCAGGGTGCGCGCCCCGGGAAGGGGGAGGGGGCGGCGGCGAGGACCGCGGCGAGGGCGGCGGCGCCAGCAGAGTCAGTCGGCGGGCCGTTGGCCTCGTCGACCGGGACGCGAGTCCCGTCCGTCCGTCCGTCCGTCCGTCCGTCGCGCACCCACACGGCCGCCAGCCAGCTCCGGGGTCGGCGCCGGGTCCCAGCCAGGCGAGCGGCGGCGCGCCCAGGCCCGCCGTCAGGATGGCCGAGCGGTCTAAGGCGCTGCGTTCAGGTCGCAGTCTCCCCTGGAGGCGTGGGTTCGAATCCCACTCCTGACACGCCCACCTTTTGGCCCGCCCAACGCGGGCTCTCCGCACCCGGGCCTGGACGACGCCCTGTCTGTCCCGCCTTACACGCCGCTGCGGGCTGCGGGCTGCGGGCTGCGGGCTGCGGGCTGGCGGCGCCCTGGCACACGTGGCCCGGGACCCACGCAGCTGCAGCGCCTCGGCCCTCCCGGCCACAGGCTTGGCGCCCCCGCGCCCTCCCTCCCCCGCCACCTCCCGCGCCTCTCCCTCCTCCTCATCCCACGGCAACTCGGCAAGTCGGCGGCACGGCTCTCCGGGGGCTCCGTTTGCCCTCTTCCTTCCCGCCGCCGCCCCCTGCAGGCCAGCCGCGGGCCGAAATGCCGGCAGCCCCGCGCGGGCCGGGCCACGCTCCCACTGAGGGGCGCGCCTCGCTCGCCTCCTCGCTCTCCCAGCCCCGCCCTACACCTCCCCCCGCCCGCCCGCCGGGAGCGCGGGGTCCCCACGGCCTGTCCTTTCCGCCGGCCCCCATTCATTCCGTGGTCTCCACCCCCTCCGTCCCCGGGGCGCCCACGAGGCGTGGCCACCCGGAGGCCTCACCACGGCCACACGCCCGCCAGGCGGGCAGCCGAGCCCTCCGCGCGCCAGCCAGAGACGGGACCCCCGCCCCGTTCGCTGGGCCTGGCCCGGGGGGCGGGGTGGGGTCCACCCCGCCGTGGTGGCTCCGGGGAGCCCTGAGCGCAAGGCAGCCCTGCCTCCCCGGGCCCCCTCCGCGCCGGAAGCCGCTGCGGGGCCGGGGCTCCAGGACGCCAGCGCGCTCCCTCACCGCGCCGCCGCCAGCCAGCCAGCCGGCGGCCGCTCCGCCCAAGCGCACCTGCCGGCCTCACCCCCACCGCAGCCCAGCCGGCCCCGACGGAGAGCTGCGGGCAGAGCTCACACGCCTTTCTTTGGCCTCTTGGCTTGGGCGCTACTCGGCGGCCCCCATCTCCGACGACGACACCGACGCCGACACGCACACACGCGCACCCACCCCCCCCCCCCCACCCCGCGGCACCCCGGGAGCGCACACAATCCGAGCTCCGGGCCCCAGCCGGCCCCCGCCGGCGCGCACTGCACGGGCCGGAGAGCCATCCGCCCATGGGCCTTCGGGGGGGCGCCGGGAGGGAAGGGAAGGTCCGCGCTGAGCTGCGCCGGCCACAGACGCCCCGCGCTGCCTGGGAATCGGGCGCGGGTCAGGCTTGGCCAGGCTGCTCCTCCCGGCAGGACAGTGTCTGGCGGCGGCCCCGCCCCAGGGAGAGGGCGCAGGGTGAGCCGAGTCCGCCTCGGGGCCTCGCTGGGACCGTGGGCGCCGCGGCCGGCCCGAGCCCGAGCCCGAGCCCGAGCCCGAGCCCTCGGCGCATCTGCACGGGCGCGGAGCCTGTCTTGCAGACCGCGGGCCCGCCGCCCGCCCCCGCGCAGCGGGTGCTCACCACTGGCCGTGCCGGGACGACGACGAGCGCCGCTGGGGAAGCCGTCTGGTGGCCGCCGCCACCGGTGCATGGGTGGTTCAGTGGTAGAATTCTCGCCTGCCACGCGGGAGGCCCGGGTTCGATTCCCGGCCCATGCAGCGCGCCGCCCCCTTTTGGCCGCGCGCGCCCGGCTTCCTCGCGCACGCGCTCAAGCCACAGGGCCTGAGCCTGAACCAGCTGTGCTCACGCCGGGGGCCCTGCCCTCCTGCCCCGCCCCGCTTCCCCCTGCCGACTTGTCTGTTCTGGTCTCTCGCCCGTGGCCGCCAGCCCTGGCCGCCACGCTCCACCCGGCTGCCCGCCCCCTGCCGCCCGACGTGGCCCAGGTCCCTTGCCCGGCCCCACGTTGTCCTTGCCCTTTTCTCTCCATGACCCTGACCCGGACGGCGCTTCGCTCACCCACGTCACTTCAAGCAATGCTTCCAAGCACCGCCCGCGCCCGCCCGGGCACAGCCCACCTGCATGCTTTTCACATTCCCTCCCTCAATGGCTCATTCTACCCACACTCCCCAAACCCTCCTCTCTTTGCACGTCGACCGACCACCAACCATCTTGCCACCCCTCCTCTGGAGGGGCCCTCAGCCACTCCTTGGAGCGCGCCAGGGAGCCCCGTTTCACGGCCCGACATCCTCCCGTTGGCAGCCCCGGGATGCTCTCTATGGCCACCTGGCCGCGGTCTCCTTCAAACACGGGCCACTCCCCACTGCTAAAGTCACCGCGAGCACCAGGTCCATGCAGCCTAGCCAGCACCGGCGCCAGCACACCCAGCCTCGAGGGACACGCCACCGCCACGGCTGTCACCAGCACGTCGGGTCCACGAACGGCGGCGCACCAGCATGGGCATCACGGCCAAGGGCACGGAGGTCACCTCCCCCCCTCGCCCGGCCTCCACGACCCCCGCAGCACTTGGTCCACCACCAACCCCAGGACCACCATCCCCACCAGCACCAGCACCAGCACCAGCACCAGCACCAGGACTACCACCACCATGCCAGAAGCAGTTTGTACCAGCAGCAGCACAGCAGCAGCAGCAGCAGCAGCGGGACCGTGCCCACCGCCAGCAGGCCAGCGTAGGCATGATCGCCAACAGCTGAAGTCCTCCGCGGTCACCGCCACCACCGAGGCCACCATCAGCACACCGGCACGGGTAGCATGGCCCACGGCCCTGAAGTCCTCACACCTCCCTCACCACAACCCCACCAGCACCGAGTCGCCACCAAGCCCCAGGACCACCAGCACACCACCACCGCGGATAGCAGCAGCAGCAGGACCGAGGCCAGCGCACGGGCAAGGGCCATCGCCGGCGGCGGCACCGAAGGCCTTCCCGGAACCCCCGACCCCCATCGCTCACCGAGTCCACCGTTACCACCGGGGCCCCGGGGGACGCCGTCACCAACAGCGCCAAAGTTTCGCCACCCACCATCACCGGCGGCGGCGGAGGCAGCGGCGGCAGCAGCAGCAACACGAGTACCAGCGCCGCTGGCCCCTCCACCCCCACCCAGCCCTCTTGCCCGAACGACCCCACCCTGTCACCCGCCTCCCCGTGCCCTCCTTTCCCAGTCTCATTGTCGATGATCGTGCGTTGCGTCTGTCCCCTTTGGCCTCCCTGAATCTCAAGCCCAGGACGACACCTGACACCTGAGACGTGGCTGGTGGTCCCCATGACGATGACGGGGAATGGTCATCTCCGGGGCGGTTGGAATTCCTCACCCCGTGGGAACAGGCTTTAGGCTTCCGGACAAACCGGTTCCCTCCCTTCCCTCCCTTTCTCTCTCTCTCTTTGCCTCGCCCGGGCGCCGCGCAAGCTGCCTGCTTGACACCCCCGCCCCCTGCACCTCGCTCGCTCGCTCGCTCGCTCGCTCGCTCACCCGCTACTCGTCTGCCCGGGCCACCCTGCAGCGGCAGCCCAGCGCAGCCCAGCGCCGCCCAGCGCAGCCCAGCGGCCTCCCGGCACCTCTCCCGGCCGCCGGTCCACCGCCACCACGGGGTCTCCCAGGCCCTCTGGCACCGGGACCCACCTCCCCAGCCGCCACCCTACCCCACCGTGCCACGTGCCGCTCCTTCAGGCCTACCAGGCTCAAACCCTCCATCTACCACCGACCCCTTGGACCCCACACCCACGTCCTACACTCAAGGCCGGCAGTCCCGGTCTCCCACAGGCCTCCTCAGGCACACGCCCAGCGGTGTCCCGTCCCCTACCTCACAGCTCGCCCTCCCGCACAGGTGCACAGGTGCAGGAGAGGCGCCGGGCAGGGTGCCCTGCCGCACCCGAGCCCCCGCAGACACCCTGCCTCAGTGGCCAGCCCCCACTCTCGGCCAGTTCCCGCCGGCGCCACACGTCCCGGGCCCTCACACTCCACTGCACACACACCCGGTACTCCTTCTCCCACTGCCCGGCTCGGTCCGCTCCTGGCCCTCCCCTCTTTCCCGGGACGCTTTGCGCCTGTGCCCTGACCCCCGTGGGAGGCGACGCGCCGGGGAGAACACCCTCGGTCCCGCCGCTAATCTCCCCCACCGTCGCGGACTCCCCGCACCCCCACCCCCACCCATACAGGCCAGAGGGAGAGGCGAGGGCGCTGAGGGAACTGCCCGTGCTGACGGGAAGCACCCGGAGGCCCACGACGGGGGCGCTCCTCTCCCACCGCCGCCCGACCGTGGCCCAATCCAAGCCAGCGAGCCCGCGGAAGGCTCACGCAGAGGCGCGGGCCGGCCTCTGCGCCTCCGACGGAGACAGACGGTCTCTGGACACACCCAGCAAAGCCTTGGAGGGCCGGCGTGCAAGCGTTGGCAGGAAGGAGGCGGGCGCTGCGGTTCACCTGCAGGAGCAGCGGCGCCAGGAGACCCGCAACCCGGTCGGAGACAGGGCTGCAGGCTCTCCTGCCTAGGTGGCGCTAAGGCGCCAAGGGGAACGCCTTCCGAGCGGCATCCAGCTGGGGCGCCGGCCTCGTGGGGCTGGGGCCGGGGCCGGGCCGGGGGCGTTGGGGTGGAGGAAGCTGTGTCGGGGAACACGCCTGCCCCTCTGCCCCAGGATTCGGGGTAGCGGTCGTGCAGTTGGACTGACCCGGGGCCTCCAAGGGCACCCCGTCTGTCCCCCGGGTGCCTCCGCCCCCTCCCCACCTGCCCGGCCCGCGGGTTAGCCCCACTGGCCTCCTGCATCTATCTCCCTGCTCTCTGGCCTCCACTGCCTGGTGGTCCGGCCACCGGGACACGCCCACAACCGCTTTCCAACCACCCGCCTGCCCGGGCGGGGGCGGCGGGGGCCGGCGCTCTGCTCCCATCCCCGCCCAAGTCCCAAGACCACCACCCACGTGCGCCGCCATCGCTGGCGGTTGCCGGGCCGACGGCCGAGAGAAGGCACCGGGGGCTCCAGCAAGTGACCCCCGACTCCAGAGAGAGACAGGTGGCTCACCCTCCCCACACCCGGCCCCCTCTGCCTCGGCCCGCCGCCCCCACATGCCCCCAGCGCGGGCCCGCCGCCAAGTAGCCACCTCACCAAGGAGCCAGCGGGGTGCCGGGGGTGGGGGCGCTGCGAGCCGCCACGACCTTCTTTCTCCCGGCGCAAGGCAGGGGTGCTGCGGGAGAGTCCAAGCACCCACGGAGGCCCGAGGCGCCCGGCCTGTCGGTGGCCTCGGCTGGGGGTCGGACGGCGTCCCGGACTGTCGGGCCTGGGGCGGAGCGAGACGGGAGCCAGGCGAGCGTCCGGGGGAGGCGGCCGCGAGACGCCGAGACCTCCAGTCGGCCCACCTGCCGGCCAGCCAGCCAGCGAGGCCAAAAGGCTTGGGCCGGCCCGACGGAGCCCGCCAGGCAAGCCAGCCTTGGCTCGACGGGGCGGGTGGCCTCGTGCGCACGCGCAGCCCTCGGTCAGCTCGGGGGCCAGGGAGACGCACGAGCGAGCTTCGGGCTAAAAAGGGGTTGCGGCGGCGGTCTTGCGAGAGGAAGAAGAAAGGCTTCCCTGACCGGGAATCGAACCCGGGCCGCGGCGGTGAGAGCGCCGAATCCTAACCACTAGACCACCAGGGAGCGTCAGGCTGCGCGCCTGGCCCGTGCGCCCTGGACCGCGGCGCCTCCCTCCCTACCGCCCACATCGCCTCTGCTTGGCCTCCAGGGCCCCCGCCCGGGCCACCGCAGCCGCCCGCCGGCCCCCCGCCGAGCCACCTGGCCGGACCGCCCGCCCGCCGCCGCCGTCAAAACGCTGCGGCGCCTCCTCCTCCTCCTCTCTCTCTCTCTCTCTCTCTCTCTCTCTCTCACACACACACAACACACACGCACTCAGCGTCGCGCCCGGCTCCCGGCTCCATCGGGCCTGAGCACCGGGGCCCTGGAGCCGCGCAAAAACGTTGGCCAGCTGCGTTGGCCGGGAATCGAACCCGGGTCAACTGCTTGGAAAGGCAGCTATGCTCACCACTATACCACCAACGCTGCACAGCCCGGGCCGCCCCGGACGCCGGCCCAGGCTCCGCACCAGCGCCTCCTCGCCCTCTCGCCACCGCCTCCGCCGCCTGCCGCAAGCCCTGCCCCGACCGGTGCCGGCCGGCCGCAGCTCTGCGCCGTCGCGGGCGCCACCAGAGCGGGCCGCCCGGCGCCCCACCCGCGCCACCCCCCACGCAGCCCTGGCTGCTCCCGCAGGCACGAAACGACCCGCCCGCCGCCTCCGCCGCCCGCCTCTGGGGGGCGCTCTCGCCGCCCTGCGGCTCCCGGGCCCTCGGCTGCCCGCCGGGGAGCCCCGCCCCTTGCCCCCTGCCCCCGCGCGCGCGCTTCCCTTCCCTTCCCTTCCCTCCCGCCACCCGCGCCCGCCCCGCCCCGCCCCGCCCCGCCCGCACAGTCGGCCCGGCCCCCACGGCCACCTCCACGGGCAGCCCGGCAGCCGGGCAGCTGTCCGTCGCGTGAGCGAGGAGCCCGTGGCGGCCAGCCTCCCGTCAGGAGGTCCCGGCTGGGCTGGGCCGAGCCCGCACGCGCCAGGGCGCCAGGCGCCAGGGCCGACGAGGAAGGGCAGGGGTGCGGGGGGTCGGGTCGACGGCGGGCAGGACGGGCCCCCGCGGTCGCCCCGCGCCTCTGGCCGCACGGGGCCGGGCGGAGGCACGAGGGAGAAGGGACAAGGAGGAGAAGGAGGAGAAGGAGGGCCCTGGGGGCCGGCGTACGTTTGGGCAGCGCGGCGGCGGCGCCCCGCGACCAAAAGAAGGGCGTGTCTCGCCTCCCCGTCGGGGAATCGAACCCGCTGGTCTCTCCCGCTGTGACAGGCGGGGATAACTCACCAACTATACTAACGAGGAAACGGCGGGCGGCGGCCCGCCCGGGGCGCCCGAACCCCTCTCCGCCCCGCCCGCCCCGCCCGCCGGCCTGCCTGCCTGCCCACAGCCCACCACGGGTCCCCTCAGACGGTCCCGTCGCGACCCGTCCGTGCCAGGTGCGCGACCGCCACTGTGCCCCGGGTCGCACGTCCACACCCGTCCCATACCCCCCGCACCTGCCTCGTCAGCTGCGCACAAAGAATCAGTCCCCCCGTCCCTACTCTTCTTCTCGCCCGCCTTCCCCTCCGGACCCGCCCCGGCCCCCGCCCCCGCCCAGCCGCGCGGGATGGCGGCGGGAGAAGACCGCCCGACCGGCAAGCATGGCTGCGCGAGCGAGCCGGAGGGCCCCGCGCCGGGGATGGGCCGCGGCTGGCGGCGGGGGCGGCGTGGGTGTCCGGACGCCGGCAGCAGGGTGCGCGCCCCGGGAAGGGGGAGGGGGCGGCGGCGAGGACCGCGGCGAGGGCGGCGGCGCCAGCAGAGTCAGTCGGCGGGCCGTTGGCCTCGTCGACCGGGACGCGAGTCCCGTCCGTCCGTTCCGTCCGTCCGTCCGTCGCGCACCCACACGGCCGCCAGCCAGCTCCGGGGTCGGCGCCGGGTCCAGCCAGGCGAGCGGCCGGCGCGCCCAGGCCCGCCGTCAGGATGGCCGAGCGGTCTAAGGCGCTGCGTTCAGGTCGCAGTCTCCCCTGGAGGCGTGGGTTCGAATCCCACTCCTGACACGCCCACCTTTTGGCCCGCCCAACGCGGGCTCTCCGCACCCGGGCCTGGACGACGCCCTGTCTGTCCCGCCTTACACGCCGCTGGCTGCGGCTGCGGGCTGCGGGCTGCGGGCTGGCGGCGCCCTGGCACACGTGGCCCGGGGACCCACGCAGCTGCAGCGCCTCGGCCCTCCCGGCCACAGGCTTGGCGCCCCCCGCGCCCATCCCTCCCCCGCCACCTCCCGCGCCCTCTCCTCCATCCTCATCCCACGGCGGCCGGCGGGCCTCGGCAACTCGGCAAGTCGGCGGCACGGCTCTCCGGGGGCTCCGTTTGCCCTCTTCCTTCCCGCCGCCGCCCCCTGCAGGCCAGCCGCGGGCCGAAATGCCGGCAAGCCCCGCGCGGGCCGGGCCACGCTCCCACTGAGGGGCGCGCCTCGCTCGCCTCCTCGCTCTCCCAGCCCCGCCCTACACCTCCCCCCCGCCCGCCGCCGGGAGCGCGGGGGTCCCCCACGGCCTGTCCTTTCCGCCGGCCCCCATTCATTCCGTGGTCTCCACCCCCTCCGTCCCCGGGGCGCCCACGAGGCGTGGCCACCCGGAGGCCTCACCACGGCCACACGCCCGCCAGGCGGGCAGCCGAGCCCTCCGCGCGCCAGCCAGAGACGGGACCCCCGCCCCGTTCGCTGGGCCTGGCCCGGGGGGGGCGGGGTGGGGTCCACCCCGCCGTGGTGGCTCCGGGGAGCCCTGAGCGCAAGGCAGCCCTGCCTCCCCGGGCCCCCTCCGCGCCGGAAGCCGCTGCGGGGGCCGGGGCTCCAGGACGCCAGCGCGCTCCCTCACCGCGCCGCCCGCCAGCCAGCCAGCCGGCGGCCGCTCCGCCCAGCGCACCTGCCGGCCTCACCCCCACCGCAGCCCAGCCGGCCCCGACGGATAGCTGCGGGGCAGAGCTCACACGCCTTTCTTTGGCCTCTTGGCTTGGGCGCTACTCTCGGCGGCCCCCATCTCCGACGACGACACCGACGCCGACACGCCACACACGCGCACCCACACCCCCCCCCCCCCACCCCGCGGCACCCCGGGAGCGCACACAATCCGATCTCCGGGCCCCATCCGGCCCCCGCCGCGCGCACTGCACGGGCCGGAGAGCCATCCGCCCATGGGCCTTCGGGGGGGCGCCGGAGGGAAGGGAAGGTCCGCGCTGAGCTGCGCCGGCCACAGACGCCCCCGCGCTGCCTGGGAATCGGGCGCGGGTCAGGCTTGGCCCAGGCTTGCTCCTCCCGGCAGGACAGTGGTCTGGCGGCGGGCCCCGCCCCAGGGAGAGGGCGCAGGGTGAGCCGAGTCCGCCTCGGGGCCTCGCTGGGACCGTGGGCGCCGCGCGCCGGCCCGAGCCCGAGCCCGAGCCCGAGCCCGAGCCCTCGGCGCATCTGCACGGGCGCGGAGCCTGTCTTGCAGACCGCGGGCCCGCCGCCCGCCCCCGCGCAGCGGGTGCTCACCACTGGCCGTGCCGGGACGACGACGAGCGCCGCTGGGGAAGCCGTCTGGTGGCCGCCGCCACCGGTGCATGGGTGGTTCAGTGGTAGAATTCTCCGCCTGCCACGCGGGAGGCCCGGGTTCGATTCCCGGCCCATGCAGCGCGCCGCCCCCTTTTGGCCGCGCGCGCCCGGCTTCCTCGCGCACGCGCTCAAGCCACAGGGCCTGAGCCTGAACCAGCTGTGCTCACGCCGGGGGCCCTGCCCTCCTGCCCCGCCCCGCTTCCCCCTGCCGACTTGTCTGTTCTGGTCTCTCGCCCGTGGCCGCCAGCCCTGGCCGCCACGCTCCACCCGGCTGCCCGCCCCCTGCCGCCCGACGTGGCCCAGGTCCCTTGCCCGGCCCACGTTGTCCTTGCCCTTTTTCTCTCCATGACCCTGACCCCGGACGGCGCTTCGCTCACCCACGTCACTTCAAGCAATGCTTCCAAGCACCGCCCGCGCCCGCCCGGGCACAGCCCACCTGCATGCTTTTCACATTCCCTCCCTCAATGGCTCATTCTACCCCACACTCCCCAAACCCTCCTCTCTTTGCACGTCGACCGACCACCAACCATCTTGCCACCCCTCCTCTGGAGGGGCCCTCAGCCACTCCTTGGAGCGCGCCAGGGAGCCCCGTTTCACGGCCCGACATCCTCCCGTTGGCAGCCCCGGGATGCTCTCTATGGCCACCTGGCCGCGGTCTCCTTCAAACACGGGCCACTCCCCACTGCTAAAGTCACCGCGAGCACCAGGTCCATGCAGCCTAGCCAGCACCGGCGCCAGCACACCCAGCCTCGAGGGACAGCGCCACCGCCACGGCTGTCACCAGCACGTCGGTGTCCACGAACGGCGGCGCACCAGCATGGCAATCACGGCCAAGGGCACGGAGGTCACCTCCCCCCTCGCCCGGCCTCCACGACCCCGCAGCACTTGGTCCACCACCAACCCCCAGGGACCACCATCCCACACAGCAACCAGCAACCAGCACCAGCACCAGGACTACCACCACCATGCCAGAAGCATTGTACCAGCAGCAGCAAGCAAGCAGCAGCAGCAGCAGCGGGACGTGCCCACCGCCAGCAGGCCCAGCGTAGCATGATCGCCAACAGACTGAAGTCCTCGCGGTCACCGCCACCACCGAGGCCACCATCAGCACACCGGCACGGTAGCATGGGCCCACGGCCCTGAAGTCCTCCACCCTCCCTCACCAGCCACCCCACCAGCACCGAGTCGCCACCAAGCCCCAGGACCCACCAGCACACCACCACCGCGATAGCAGCAAGCAGCAGGACCGAGGCCAGCGCACGGGAAGGGCATCGCCGGCGCGGCACCGAAGGCCTTCCCGGACCCCCCGACCCCCATCGCTCACCGAGTCCACCGGTACACACCGGGGCCCCGGGGGACGCCGTCACCAACAGCGCCAAAGTTCGCCACCCACCATCACCGGCGGCGGCGGAGGGCAGCGGCGGCAGCAGCAGCAAACACGAGTTACCAGCGCCGCTGGCCCCTCCACCCCACCAGCCCCTCTTGCCCGAACGACCCCACCCCTGTCACCCGCCTCCTCCCCGTGCCCTCCTTTCCAGTCCTCATTTGTCGGATGATCGTGCGTTGCGTCTGTCCCTTTGGCCTCCCTGAATCTCAAGCCCAGGGACGACACCTGACACCTGAGACGTGGCTGGTGGTCCCCATGACGATGACGGGGAATGGTCATCTCCGGGGCGGGTGGAATTCCTCACCCCCGTGGGAACAGCTCCGACAACCCGGTCCCTCCCTCCCTCCCTCTCTCTCTCCTCTTTGCCTCGCCCTGGCCGCCGCGCACTGCCTGCTTGCCACCCACCCGCCCCTGCACCTCGCTCGCTCGGTCGCTCGCATCGCTCTCAGTCTCATCCACCACCGCTCTCGTCTGGCCCGGCCACCCTGCAGCGCAGCCCAGCGCAGCCCAGCGCAGCCCAGCGCAGCCCAGCGGGCCTCCCCGGCACCTCTCCCGCCGCCGCCGTCCACCGCCCACCCACGGGGTCTCCCAGCCCTCTGGCACCGGGACCCACTCCCCCACCTCCACCCACCCCCACGTGCCACGTGCCGCTCCTTCCAGCCTCCAGGCTCAAACCCTCCTCTAACCACATCTACCACCGACCCCTTGGACCCCACACCCACGTCCTACACTCAAGGCCGGCAGTCCCGGTCTCCCACAGGGCTCTCAGGCACACGCCCAGCGTGTCCCGTCCCCTACCTCACAGCTCGCCCGCCCGCACAGGTGCACAGGTGCAGGAGAGGCGCCGGCAGGGGTGCCCTGCCGCACCCGAGCCCCCGCAGACACCCTGCCTCAGTGGCCAGCCCCACTCTCGGCCAGTGCCCGCCGGCGCCACACGTCCCGGGCCCTCACTCCACGCACACACCCGGTACTTCCTTCTCCCACTGCCCCGGCTCGGTCCGCCTTCCTGGCCCTCCCCTCTTTCCGGGACGCTTTGCGCCTGTGCCCTGACCCCCGTGGGAGGCGACGCGCGGGGGAGAACACCCTCGTCCCGCGCTATCCCCCACCGTCGCGGACTCCCCGCACCCCCCACCCCCCACCCATACAGCCAGAGGGAGAGGCGAGGGGCGCTGAGGGAACTGCCCGTGCTGACGGGAAGCACCCGGAGGCCCACGACGGGCGCTCCTCTCCACCGCCGCCCGACCGTGGGCCCAATCCAGCCAGCGAGCCGCGGAAGGCTCACGCAGAGCGCGGGCCGGCCTCTGCGCCTCCGACGGAGACAGACGGTCTCTGACACACAGCAAAGCCTTGGGAGGGCCGGCGTGCAAGCGTTGCAGGAAGGAGGCCGGGCGCTGCGGTTCACCTGCAGGAGCAGCGGCGCCAGGAGACCCCGCACTCCGGTCGGAGACAGGGCTGCAGGCTCTCCTGCCTAGGTGGGCGCTAAGGCGCCAAGGGGAAACGCCTTCCGAGCGGCATCCAGCTGGGGCGCCGGCCTCGTGGGGCTGGGGCCGGGGCCGGGGCCGGGGGCGTGGTGGAGGAAGCTGTGTCGGGGAACACGCCTGCCCCTCTGCCCCAGGATTCGGGGTAGCGGTCGTGCAGTTGGGACTGACCCGGGGCCTCCAAGGGCACCCCTTCTGTCCCCGGGTGCCTCCGCCCCTCCCACCTGCCGGCCACGCGGGTTAGCCCACTGGCCTCCTGCATCTATCTCCTGCTCTCTGCCTCCACTGCCTGGTGGTCCGGCCACCGGGACACGCCCACAACCGCTTTCCAACCACCGCCTGCCCGGGCGGGGGCGGCGGGGGCCGGCGCTCTGCTCCCATCCGCCCAAGGCCCAAGACCACCACCCACGTGCGCCGCCATCGCTGGCGGTTGCCGGGCCGACGGCCGAGAGAAGGCACCGGGGGCTCCAGCAAGTGACCCCCGAACTCCAGAGAGAAGACAGGTGGCTCACCCTCCCCACAACCCGGCCCCCTCTGCCTCGGCCCGCCGCCCCCACATGCCCCCAGCGCGGCCGCCGCCAGTAGGCACCTCACCAAGGAGCCAGCGGGGGGCCGGGGGTGGGGGCGCTGCGAGCCGCCACGACCTTTCTCCCGGCGGCAGGGGTGCTGCGGGAGAGTCCAAGCACCCACGGAGGCCCGAGGCGCCCGGCCTGTCGGTGGCCTCGGCTGGGGTCGGACGGCGTCCCGGACGTCGGGCCTGGGGCGGAGCGAGACGGGGAGCCAGGCGAGCGTCGGGGGAGGCGGCCGCGAGACGCCGAGACCTCCAGTCGGCCCAACTGCCGGCCAGCCAGCCAGCGAGGCCAAAGGCCTTGGGCCGGGCCCGACGGAAGCCCGCCAGGCAAGCCAGCCTTGGGCTCGACGAGGCGGGTGGGCCTCGTGCGCAGCGCAGCCTCGGTCAGCTCGGGGCCAGGGAGACGCACGAGCGATGCTTGGGCTAAAAGGGGGTGTGCGCGGCGGTCTTGCGAGAGGAAGAAGAAAGGCTTCCTGACCGGGAATCGAACCCGGCGCGCGGCGGTGAGAGCGCCGAATCCTAACCACTAGACACCAGGGAGCGTCAGGCTGCGCGCATGGCCCGTGCGCCCTGAACCCGGCGCCTCCCTCCCTACCGCACCACTCGCCTCTGCTTGGCCTCCATGGCCCCGCCGGGCCACGCGCAGCCGGCCCGCCGGCCCCCGCCGAAGCCACCTGGCCGGAGCCGCCCCGACCGCCGCGCCGTCAAAAACGCTGCGCGCCTCCTCCTCCTCCTCTCTCTCTTCTCTCTCTCTCTCTCTCTCTCACACACACACACACACGCACTCAGCGTCGCGCCCGGCTCCCGGCTCCCATCGGGCCTGAGCACCGGGGCCCTGGAGCCGCGCAAAACGTTGGCCAGCTGCGTTGGCCGGGAATCGAACCCGGGTCAACTGCTTGGAAGGCAGCTATGCTCACCACTATACCACCAACGCTGCACAGCCGGGCCGCCCCCGGACGCCGGCCCAGGCTCCGCACCAGCGCCTCCTCGCCCTCTCGCCACCGCCTCCGCCGCCTGCCGCAGCCCTGCCCCGACGTGCCGGCCGGCCGCAGCTCTGCGCCGTCGCGGGCGCCACCAGCGGCCGCCCGGCGCCCCACCCGCGCCACCCCCACGCAGCCCTGGCTGCTCCGCAGGCACGACCGCCCGCCGCCTCCGCCGCCCGCCTCTGGGGGGCGCTCTCGCCGCCCTGCGGCTCCCGGGCCCTCGGCTGCCCGCCGGGGAGCCCCGCCCCTTGCCCCCTGCCCCCGGCGCGCGCTTCCCTTCCCTTCCCTTCCCTCCCGCCACCCGCGCCCCGCCCCGCCCCGCCCCGCCCCGCCCGCACAGTCGGCCCGGCCCCCACGGCCACCTCCACGGGCAGCCCGGCAGCCGGGCAGCTGTCCGTCGCGTGAGCGAGGAGCCCGTGGCGGCCAGCCTCCCGTCAGGAGGTCCCGGCTGGGCTGGGCCGAGCCCGCACGCGCCAGGGCGCCAGGGCGCCAGGGCCGACGAGGAAGGGCAGGGGGTGCGGGGGGTCGGGTCGACGGCGGGCAGGACGGGCCCCCGCGGTCGCCCCGCGCCTCTGGCCGCACGGGGCCGGGCGGAGGCACGAGGGAGGAGAAGGAGGACAAGGAGGAGAAGGAGGAGAAGGAGGGCCCTGGGGGCCGGCGTACGTTTGGGCAGCGCGGCGGCGGCGCCCGCGACCAAAAGAGGGCGTGTCTCGCCTCCCCGTCGGGGAATCGAACCCCGGTCTCCCGCGTGACAGGCGGGGATACTCACCACTATACTAACGAGGACGGCGGCGGCGGCCGCCCGGGCGCCCGACCCCTCTCCGCCCGCCCGCCCCCCGCCGGCCTGCCTGCCTGCCCACGCCCACCCGGGCCCTCGACGTCCCGCGCGCCCGTCCTGCCAGGCGCCCGCCACGTGCCCCGGGCCACGGCCCACCCGGCCCGACCCCCCGGCCGCCGCGTCAGCGCGCACAGCAGTCCCCCGGCCCGACTCGGAGCGTCGCGCCCCCGGACCCGCCGCCGCCCCCGCCCCCCCAGCCGCGCGGGGATGGCGGCGGGAGAAGACGCCCGACACGGCAAGCAGGGCTGCGCGAGCGAGCCGGAGGCCCCGCGCCGGGGATGGGCCGCGGCGGGCGGCGGGGGCGGCGGGGGCCGGACGCCGGCAGCAGGGTGCGCGCCCCGGGAAGGGGAGGGGGCGGCGGCGAGGACCGCGGGAGGGCGACGGCGGCGGGCGGAGCGAGTCGTCGGGCCGTCGTCCGTCGCGCACGGCGCCAGTCGTCGCGCCGGGACCGTCGCCGTCCGTCCGCCGCGCGAGTCGTCCGTCCGTCGTCCGTCCGTCCGTCGCGCACCCACACGGCCGCCAGCCAGCTCCGGGGTCGGCGCCGGGTCCCAGCCAGGCGAGCGGCGGCGCGCCCAGGCCCGCCGTGGATGGCCGAGCGGTCTAAGGCGCTGCGTTCAGGTCGCAGTCTCCCCTGGAGGCGTGGGTTCGAATCCCACCCTGACACGCCCACCTTTTGGCCCGCCCAACGCGGGCTCTCCGCACCCGGGCCTGGACGACGCCCTGTCTGTCCCGCCTTACACGCCGCTGCGGGCTGCGGGCCGGGCTGCGGGCTGCGGCTGGCGGCGCCCTGGCACACGTGCCCGGGACCCACGCAGCTGCAGCGCCTCGGCCCTCCCGGCCACAGGCTTGGCGCCCCCGCGCCCTCCTCCGCCACCTCCCGCCTCTCCCTCCTTCATCCCACGGCGGCCGGGCGGCTCGGCAATCGGCAAGTCGGCGGCACGGCTCTCCGGGGGCTCCGTTTGCCCTCTTCCTTCCCGCCGCCGCCCCCTGCAGGCCAGCCGCGGGCCGAAATGCCGGCAGCCCCGCGCGGGCCGGGCCACGCTCCCACTGAGGGGCGCCTCGCTCGCCTCCTCGCTCTCCCAGCCCCGCCCTACACCTCCCCCGCCCGCCCGCCGGGAGCGCGGGGTCCCCACGGCCTGTCCTTTCCGCCGGCCCCCATTCATTCCGTGGTCTCCACCCTCCGTCCCGGGGCGCCCGAGGCGTGGCCACCCGGAGGCCTCACCACGGCCACACGCCCGCAGGCGGGCAGCCGAGCCCTCGCGCGCCAGCAGAGACGGGACCACCCAGGCCCCAGTTCGCTGGGCCTGGCCCGGGGGGGAGGGGTGGGGTCCACCCCGCCCGTGGTTTGGCTCCCGGGGAGCCCCTGAGCGCAAGGCAGCCCTGCCTCCCGGGCCCCATCCGCGCGGAAGCCGCTGCGGGGCCGGGGGGCTCCAGGACGCCAGCGCGCTCCCTCACCGCGCCGCCCGCCAGCCAGCAGCCGGCGGCCGCTCCGCCCAAGCGCACCTGGCCGGCCTCACCCCCACCGCAGCCCAGCCGGCCCCCGACGGAGAGCTGCGGGCAGAGCTCACACCGCCTTTCTTTGGCCTCTTGGCTTGGGCGCTACTCGGCGGGCCCCCATCTCCGACGACGACACCGACGACCGACACACACGCGCACCCACACCCCCCCCCCCCCCCCGCGGCACCCCGGGAGCGCACACAATCCGAGCTCCGGGCCCCAGCCGGCCCCGCCGGCGCGCACTGCACGGGCCGGAGAGCCATCCGCCCATGGGCCTTCGGGGGGGCGCCGGGAGGGAAGGGAAGGTCCGCGCTGAGCTGCGCCGGCCACGACGCCCCGCTGCCTGGGAATCGGGCGCGGGTCAGGCTTGGCCAGGCTGCTCCTCCCGGCAGGACAGTGTCTGGCGGCGGCCCCGCCCCAGGGAGAGGGCGCAGGGTGAGCCGAGTCCGCCTCGGGGCCTCGCTGGGACCGTGGGCGCCGCGCGCCGGCCCGAGCCCGAGCCCGAGCCCGAGCCCGAGCCCTCGGCGCATCTGCACGGGCGCGGAGCCTGTCTTGCAGACCGCGGGCCCGCCGCCCCCCCCGCGCAGCGGGTGCTCACCACTGGCCGTGCCGGGACGACGACGAGCGCCGCTGGGGAAGCCGTCTGGTGGCCGCCGCCACCGGTGCATGGGTGGTTCAGTGGTAGAAATTCTCGCCTGCACGGCGGGAGGCCCCGGGTTCGATTCCCGGCACATGCAGCGCGCCGCCCCCCTTTTGGCCGGCGCGCGCCCGGACTTCCTCGCGCACGCGCTCAAGCCACAGGGCTCTGAGCCTGAACCAGCTGTGCTCACGCCGGGGGCCCCTGCCCCTCCTGCCCCCCGGCCCCCGCTTCCCCCTTGACGACTTGTCTGTTCTGGTCTCTCGCCCGTGGCCGCCAGCCCTGGCCGCCACGGCTCACACCGGCTGCACCGCCCCCTGCCGCCCGACGTGGCCCCAGGTCCCTTGCCCGGCCCCACGTTGTTCCTTGCCCTTTTTCTCTCCATGACCCCTGACCCGGACGGCGCTTCGCTCACCCACGTCACTTCAAGCAATGATTCCAAGCACCGCCCGCGCGCCGCCCGGGCACAGCCCACTGCATGCTTTTCACATTCCCTCCCTCAATGGCTCATTCTACCCACACTCCCCAAACCCTCCTCTCTTTGCACGTCGACCGACCACCAACCATCTTGCCACCCCTCCTCTGGAGGGGCCCTCAGCACTCCTTGGAGCGCGCCAGGAGCCCCGTTTCAACGGCCCGACATCCTCCCGTTGGCAGCCCCGGGATGCTCTCTATGGCCACCTGGCCGCGGTCTCCTTCAAACACGGGCCACTCCCCACTGCTAAAGTCACCGCGAGCACCAGGTCCATGCAGCCTAGCCAGCACCGGCGCCAGCACACCCAGCCTCGAGGGACAGCGCCACCGCCACGGCTGTCACCAGCACGTCGGGTCCACGAACGGCGGCGCACCAGCATGGGCATCACGGCCAAGGGCACGGAGGTCACCTCCCCCCCTCGCCCGGCCTCCACGACCCCCGCAGCACCTGGTCCACCACCAACCCCCCAGGACCACCCATCCCCACCACCAGCACCAGCACCAGCACCAGCACCAGGACTACCACCACCATGCCAGAAGCAGTTGTACCAGCAGCAGCAGCAGCAGCAGCAGCAGCAGCGGGACGTGCCCACCGCCAGCAGGCCAGCGTAGGCATGATCGCCAACAGACTGAAGTCCTCCGCGGTCACCGCCACCACCGAGGCCACCATCAGCACACCGGCACGGGTAGCATGGCCCACGGCCCTGAAGTCCTCCACCCTCCCTCACCACCACCCCACCAGCACCGAGTCGCCACCAAGCCCCAGGACCACCAGCACACCACCACCGCGATAGCAGCAGCAGCAGGACCGAGGCCAGCGCACGGGCAAGGGCATCGCCGGCGGCGGCACCGAAGGCCTTCCCGGACCCCCGACCCCCATCGCTCACCGAGTCCACGTTACACCGGGGCCCCGGGGGACGCCGTCACCAACAGCGCCAAAGTTCGCCACCACCATCACCGGCGGCGGCGGAGGCAGCGGCGGCAGCAGCAGCAACACGAGTACCAGCGCCGCTGGCCCCTCTCCACCCCCACCAGCCCCTCTTGCCCGAACGACCCCCACCCCTGTCACCCGCCTCCCCGTGCCCTCCTTTCCCAGTCCTCATTTGTCGATGATCGTGCGTTGCGTCTGTCCCTTTGGCCTCCTGAATCTCAAGCCCAGGACGACACCTGACACCTGAGACGTGGCTGGTGGTCCCCATGACGATGACGGGGAATGGTCATCTCCGGGGCGGTGGAATTCCTCACCCCGTGGGAACAGCTCCGAACACCCGGTCCCTCCCTCCCTCCCTCTCTCTCTCTCTTTGCCTCGCCCGGCCCGCCGCGCAGCTGCCTGCTTGCCACCCCCGCCCCCTGCACCTCGCTCGCTCGCTCGCTCGCTCGCTCGCTCACCCGCTCTCGTCTGCCCGGCCACCCTGCAGCGCAGCCCAGCGCAGCCCAGCGCAGCCCAGCGCAGCCCAGCGGCCTCTCCCGGCACCTCTCCCGCCGCCGTCCACCGCCACCACGGGGTCTCCCAGCCCTCTGGCACCGGGACCCACTCCCCCCCACCGCCACCCACCCCCACGTGCCACGTGCCGCTCCTTCCAGCCTCCAGGCTCAAACCCTCCATCTACCACCGACCCCTTGGACCCCACACCCACGTCCTACACTCAAGGCCGGCAGTCCCGGTCTCCCACAGGCTCCTCAGCACACGCCCAGCGTTGTCCCGTCCCCTACCTCACAGCTCGCCCGCCCGCACAGGTGCACAGGTGCAGGAGAGGCGCCGGGCAGGGTGCCCTGCCGCACCCGAGCCCCCGCAGACACCCTGCCTCAGTGGCCAGCCCCACTCTCGGCCAGTGCCCGCCGGCGCCACACGTCCCGGGCCCTCACTCCACGCACACACCCGGTACTCCTTCTCCCACTGCCCGGCTCGGTCCGCTCCTGGCCCTCCCCTCTTTCCGGGACGCTTTGCGCCTGTGCCCTGACCCCCCGTGGGAGGCGACGCGCGGGGGAGAACACCCTCGTCCCGCGCTATCCCCCACCGTCGCGGACTCCCCGCACCCCCACCCCCACCCATACAGCCAGAGGGAGAGGCGAGGGCGCTGAGGGAACTGCCCGTGCTGACGGGAAGCACCCGGAGGCCCACGACGGGCGCTCCTCTCCACCGCCGCCCGACCGTGGCCCAATCCAGCCAGCGAGCCGCGGAAGGCTCACGCAGAGCGCGGGCCGGCCTCTGCGCCTCCGACGGAGACAGACGGTCTCTGGACACACAGCAAAGCCTTGGAGGGCCGGCGTGCAAGCGTTGGCAGGAAGGAGGCCGGGGCGCTGCGTTCACCTGCAGGAGCAGCGGCGCCAGGAGACCCGCACCCGGTCGGAGACAGGGCTGCAGGCTCTCCTGCCTAGGTGGGCGCTAAGGCGCCAAGGGGAACGCCTTCCGAGCGGCATCCAGCTGGGGCGCCGGCCTCGTGGGGCTGGGGCCGGGGCCGGGCCGGGGGCGTGGGGTGGAGGAAGCTGTGTCGGGGAACACGCCTGCCCCTCTGCCCCAGGATTCGGGGTAGCGGTCGTGCAGTTGGACTGACCCGGGGCCTCCAAGGGCACCCCGTCTGTCCCCCGGGTGCCTCCGCCCCCCTCCCACCTGCCCGGCCCGCGGGTTAGCCCCACTGGCCTCCTGCATCTATCTCCTGCTCTCTGGCCTCCACTGCCTGGTGGTCCGGCCACCGGGACACGCCCACAACCGCTTTCCAACCACCGCCTGCCCGGGCGGGGGCGGCGGGGGCCGGCGCTCTGCTCCCATCCCCGCCCAAGCCCAAGACCACCACCCACGTGCGCCGCCATCGCTGGCGGTTGCCGGGCCGACGGCCGAGAGAAGGCACCGGGGGCTCCAGCAAGTGACCCCCGACTCCAGAGAGAGACAGGTGGCTCACCCTCCCCACACCCGGCCCCCTCTGCCTCGGCCCGCCGCCCCCACATGCCCCCAGCGCGGCCGCCGCCAAGTAGCACCTCACCAAGGAGCCAGCGGGGGGCCGGGGGTGGGGGCGCTGCGAGCCGCCACGACCTTTCTCCCGGCGGCAGGGGTGCTGCGGGAGAGTCCAAGCACCCACGGAGGCCCGAGGCGCCCGGCCTGTCGGTGGCCTCGGCTGGGGTCGGACGGCGTCCCGGACCGTCGGGCCTGGGGCGGAGCGAGACGGGGAGCCAGGCGAGCGTCCGGGGGAGGCGGCCGCGAGACGCCGAGACCTCCAGTCGGCCCACCTGCCGGCCAGCCAGCCAGCGAGGCCAAAAGGCTTGGGCCGGCCCGACGGAGCCCGCCAGGCAAGCCAGCCTTGGGCTCGACGAGGCGGGTGGCCTCGTGCGCACGCGCAGCCTCGGTCAGCTCGGGGCCAGGGAGACGCACGAGCGAGCTTGGGCTAAAAGGGGTGTGCGGCGGCGGTCTTGCGAGAGGAAGAAGAAAGGCTTCCCTGACCGGGAATCGAACCCGGGCCGCGGCGGTGAGAGCGCCGAATCCTAACCACTAGACCACCAGGGAGCGTCAGGCTGCGCGCCTGGCCCGTGCGCCCTGGACCCGGCGCCTCCCTCCCTACCGCCCACTCGCCTCTGCTTGGCCTCCAGGGCCCCCGCCGGGCCACGCGCAGCCGCCCGCCGGCCCCGCCGAGCCACCTGGCCGGACCGCCCGCCCGCCGCGCCGTCAAAACGCTGCGCGCCTCCTCCTCCTCCTCTCTCTCTCTCTCTCTCTCTCTCTCTCTCACACACACACACACGCACTCAGCGTCGCGCCCGGCTCCCGGCTCCCATCGGGCCTGAGCACCGGGGCCCTGGAGCCGCGCAAAACGTTGGCCAGCTGCGTTGGCCGGGAATCGAACCCGGGTCAACTGCTTGGAAGGCAGCTATGCTCACCACTATACCACCAACGCTGCACAGCCCGGGCCGCCCCCGGACGCCGGCCCAGGCTCCGCACCAGCGCCTCCTCGCCCTCTCGCCACCGCCTCCGCCGCCTGCCGCAG
Source organism: Canis lupus familiaris (assembly GCF_011100685.1). NCBI lineage: Eukaryota > Metazoa > Chordata > Mammalia > Carnivora > Canidae > Canis > Canis lupus. Next base: position 21,808,749 of record NC_049259.1, on the reverse strand, counting down.
CCCTGCCCCGACGTGCCGGCCGGCCGCAGCTCTGCGCCGTCGCGGGCGCCACCAGCGGCCGCCCGGCGCCCCACCCGCGCCACCCCCACGCAGCCCTGGCTGCTCCGCAGGCACGACCGCCCGCCGCCTCCGCCGCCCGCCTCTGGGGGGCGCTCTCGCCGCCCTGCGGCTCCCGGGCCCTCGGCTGCCCGCCGGGGAGCCCCGCCCCTTGCCCCCCTGCCCCCGGCGCGCGCTTCCCTTCCCTTCCCTTCCCTCCCGCCACCCGCGCCCCGCCCCGCCCCGCCCCGCCCCGCCCGCACAGTCGGCCCGGCCCCCACGGCCACCTCCACGGGCAGCCCGGCAGCCGGGCAGCTGTCCGTCGCGTGAGCGAGGAGCCCGTGGCGGCCAGCCTCCCGTCAGGAGGTCCCGGCTGGGCTGGGCCGAGCCCGCACGCACCAGGGCGCCAGGGCGCCAGGGCCGACGAGGAAGGGCAGGGGGTGCGGGGGGTCGGGTCGACGGCGGGCAGGACGGGCCCCCCGCGGTCGCCCCGCGCCTCTGGCCGCACGGGGCCGGGCGGAGGCACGAGGGAGGAGAAGGAGGACAAGGAGGAGAAGGAGGAGAAGGAGGGCCCTGGGGGCCGGCGTACGTTTGGGCAGCGCGGCGGCGGCGCCCGCGACCAAAAGAGGGCGTGTCTCGCCTCCCCGTCGGGGAATCGAACCCCGGTCTCCCGCGTGACAGGCGGGGATACTCACCACTATACTAACGAGGACGGCGGCGGCGGCCGCCCGGGCGCCCGACCCCTCTCCGCCCGCCCGCCCGCCCGCCGGCCTGCCTGCCTGCCCACGCCCCACCCGGGCCCTCGACGTCCCGCGCGCCCGTCCTGCCAGGCGCCCGCCACGTGCCCCGGGCCACGGCCCACCCGGCCCGACCCCCCCGGCCGCCGCGTCAGCGCGCACAGCAGTCCCCCGGCCCGACTCGGAGCGTCGCGCCCCCGGACCCGCCGCCGCCCCCGCCCCCGCCCAGCCGCGCGGGGATGGCGGCGGGAGAAGACGCCCGACACGGCAAGCAGGGCTGCGCGAGCGAGCCGGAGGCCCCGCGCCGGGGATGGGCCGCGGCGGGCGGCGGGGGCGGCGGGGGGCCGGACGCCGGCAGCAGGGTGCGCGCCCCGGGAAGGGGGAGGGGGCGGCGGCGAGGACCGCGGCGAGGGCGGCGGCGCCAGCAGAGTCAGTCGGCGGGCCGTTGGCCTCGTCGACCGGGACGCGAGTCCCGTCCGTCCGTCCGTCCGTCCGTCCGTCGCGCACCCACACGGCCGCCAGCCAGCTCCGGGGTCGGCGCCGGGTCCCAGCCAGGCGAGCGGCGGCGCGCCCAGGCCCGCCGTCAGGATGGCCGAGCGGTCTAAGGCGCTGCGTTCAGGTCGCAGTCTCCCCTGGAGGCGTGGGTTCGAATCCCACTCCTGACACGCCCACCTTTTGGCCCGCCCAACGCGGGCTCTCCGCACCCGGGCCTGGACGACGCCCTGTCTGTCCCGCCTTACACGCCGCTGCGGGCTGCGGGCTGCGGGCTGGCGGCGCCCTGGCACACGTGGCCCGGGACCCACGCAGCTGCAGCGCCTCGGCCCTCCCGGCCACAGGCTTGGCGCCCCCGCGCCCTCCCTCCCCCGCCACCTCCCGCGCCTCTCCCTCCTCCTCATCCCACGGCGGCCGCGGGCCTCGGCAACTCGGCAAGTCGGCGGCACGGCTCTCCGGGGGCTCCGTTTGCCCTCTTCCTTCCCGCCGCCGCCCCCTGCAGGCCAGCCGCGGGCCGAAATGCCGGCAGCCCCGCGCGGGCCGGGCCACGCTCCCACTGAGGGGCGCGCCTCGCTCGCCTCCTCGCTCTCCCAGCCCCGCCCTACACCTCCCCCCGCCCGCCCGCCGGGAGCGCGGGGTCCCCACGGCCTGTCCTTTCCGCCGGCCCCCATTCATTCCGTGGTCTCCACCCCCTCCGTCCCCGGGGCGCCCACGAGGCGTGGCCACCCGGAGGCCTCACCACGGCCACACGCCCGCCAGGCGGGCAGCCGAGCCCTCCGCGCGCCAGCCAGAGACGGGACCCCCCGCCCCGTTCGCTGGGCCTGGCCCGGGGGGGCGGGGTGGGGTCCACCCCGCCGTGGTGGCTCCGGGGAGCCCTGAGCGCAAGGCAGCCCTGCCTCCCCGGGCCCCCCTCCGCGCCGGAAGCCGCTGCGGGGCCGGGGCTCCAGGACGCCAGCGCGCTCCCTCACCGCGCCGCCCGCCAGCCAGCCAGCCGGCGGCCGCTCCGCCCAAGCGCACCTGCCGGCCTCACCCCCCACCGCAGCCCAGCCGGCCCCGACGGAGAGCTGCGGGCAGAGCTCACACGCCTTTCTTTGGCCTCTTGGCTTGGGCGCTACTCGGCGGCCCCCATCTCCGACGACGACACCGACGCCGACACGCACACACGCGCACCCACACCCCCCCCCCACCCCGCGGCACCCCGGGAGCGCACACAATCCGAGCTCCGGGCCCCAGCCGGCCCCCGCCGGCGCGCACTGCACGGGCCGGAGAGCCATCCGCCCATGGGCCTTCGGGGGGGCGCCGGGAGGGAAGGGAAGGTCCGCGCTGAGCTGCGCCGGCCACAGACGCCCCGCGCTGCCTGGGAATCGGGCGCGGGTCAGGCTTGGCCAGGCTGCTCCTCCCGGCAGGACAGTGTCTGGCGGCGGCCCCGCCCCAGGGAGAGGGCGCAGGGTGAGCCGAGTCCGCCTCGGGGCCTCGCTGGGACCGTGGGCGCCGCGCGCCGGCCCGAGCCCGAGCCCGAGCCCGAGCCCGAGCCCTCGGCGCATCTGCACGGGCGCGGAGCCTGTCTTGCAGACCGCGGGCCCGCCGCCCGCCCCCGCGCAGCGGGTGCTCACCACTGGCCGTGCCGGGACGACGACGAGCGCCGCTGGGGAAGCCGTCTGGTGGCCGCCGCCACCGGTGCATGGGTGGTTCAGTGGTAGAATTCTCGCCTGCCACGCGGGAGGCCCGGGTTCGATTCCCGGCCCATGCAGCGCGCCGCCCCCTTTTGGCCGCGCGCGCCCGGCTTCCTCGCGCACGCGCTCAAGCCACAGGGCCTGAGCCTGAACCAGCTGTGCTCACGCCGGGGGCCCTGCCCTCCTGCCCCGCCCCGCTTCCCCCTGCCGACTTGTCTGTTCTGGTCTCTCGCCCGTGGCCGCCAGCCCTGGCCGCCACGCTCCACCCGGCTGCCCGCCCCCTGCCGCCCGACGTGGCCCAGGTCCCTTGCCCGGCCCCACGTTGTCCTTGCCCTTTTTCTCTCCATGACCCTGACCCGGACGGCGCTTCGCTCACCCACGTCACTTCAAGCAATGCTTCCAAGCACCGCCCGCGCCCGCCCGGGCACAGCCCACCTGCATGCTTTTCACATTCCCTCCCTCAATGGCTCATTCTACCCACACTCCCCAAACCCTCCTCTCTTTGCACGTCGACCGACCACCAACCATCTTGCCACCCCTCCTCTGGAGGGGCCCTCAGCCACTCCTTGGAGCGCGCCAGGGAGCCCCGTTTCACGGCCCGACATCCTCCCGTTGGCAGCCCCGGGATGCTCTCTATGGCCACCTGGCCGCGGTCTCCTTCAAACACGGGCCACTCCCCACTGCTAAAGTCACCGCGAGCACCAGGTCCATGCAGCCTAGCCAGCACCGGCGCCAGCACACCCAGCCTCGAGGGACAGCGCCACCGCCACGGCTGTCACCAGCACGTCGGGTCCACGAACGGCGGCGCACCAGCATGGGCATCACGGCCAAGGGCACGGAGGTCACCTCCCCCCCTCGCCCGGCCTCCACGACCCCCGCAGCACTTGGTCCACCACCAACCCCCAGGACCACCATCCCCACACCAGCACCAGCACCAGCACCAGCACCAGGACTACCACCACCATGCCAGAAGCAGTTGTACCAGCAGCAGCAGCAGCAGCAGCAGCAGCAGCAGCGGGACGTGCCCACCGCCAGCAGGCCAGCGTAGGCATGATCGCCAACAGACTGAAGTCCTCCGCGGTCACCGCCACCACCGAGGCCACCATCAGCACACCGGCACGGGTAGCATGGCCCACGGCCCTGAAGTCCTCCACCCTCCCTCACCACCACCCCACCAGCACCGAGTCGCCACCAAGCCCCAGGACCACCAGCACACCACCACCGCGATAGCAGCAGCAGCAGGACCGAGGCCAGCGCACGGGCAAGGGCATCGCCGGCGGCGGCACCGAAGGCCTTCCCGGACCCCCGACCCCCATCGCTCACCGAGTCCACCGTTACACCGGGGCCCCGGGGGACGCCGTCACCAACAGCGCCAAAGTTCGCCACCACCATCACCGGCGGCGGCGGAGGCAGCGGCGGCAGCAGCAGCAACACGAGTACCAGCGCCGCTGGCCCCTCCACCCCCACCAGCCCCTCTTGCCCGAACGACCCCACCCCTGTCACCCGCCTCCCCGTGCCCTCCTTTCCCAGTCCTCATTTGTCGATGATCGTGCGTTGCGTCTGTCCCTTTGGCCTCCCTGAATCTCAAGCCCAGGACGACACCTGACACCTGAGACGTGGCTGGTGGTCCCCATGACGATGACGGGGAATGGTCATCTCCGGGGCGGTGGAATTCCTCACCCCGTGGGAACAGCTCCGACACCCGGTCCCTCCCTCCCTCCCTCTCTCTCTCTCTTTGCCTCGCCCGGCCGCCGCGCAGCTGCCTGCTTGCCACCCCCGCCCCCTGCACCTCGCTCGCTCGCTCGCTCGCTCGCTCGCTCACCCGCTCTCGTCTGCCCGGCCACCCTGCAGCGCAGCCCAGCGCAGCCCAGCGCAGCCCAGCGCAGCCCAGCGGCCTCCCGGCACCTCTCCCGCCGCCGTCCACCGCCACCACGGGGTCTCCCAGCCCTCTGGCACCGGGACCCCACTCCCCACCGCCACCCACCCCCACGTGCCACGTGCCGCTCCTTCCAGCCTCCAGGCTCAAACCCTCCATCTACCACCGACCCCTTGGACCCCACACCCACGTCCTACACTCAAGGCCGGCAGTCCCGGTCTCCACAGGCTCCTCAGGCACACGCCCAGCGTGTCCCGTCCCCTACCTCACAGCTCGCCCGCCCGCACAGGTGCACAGGTGCAGGAGAGGCGCCGGGCAGGGTGCCCTGCCGCACCCGAGCCCCCGCAGACACCCTGCCTCAGTGGCCAGCCCCACTCTCGGCCAGTGCCCGCCGGCGCCACACGTCCCGGGCCCTCACTCCACGCACACACCCGGTACTCCTTCTCCCACTGCCCGGCTCGGTCCGCTCCTGGCCCTCCCCTCTTTCCGGGACGCTTTGCGCCTGTGCCCTGACCCCCGTGGGAGGCGACGCGCGGGGGAGAACACCCTCGTCCCGCGCTATCCCCCACCGTCGCGGACTCCCCGCACCCCCACCCCCACCCATACAGCCAGAGGGAGAGGCGAGGGCGCTGAGGGAACTGCCCGTGCTGACGGGAAGCACCCGGAGGCCCACGACGGGCGCTCCTCTCCACCGCCGCCCGACCGTGGCCCAATCCAGCCAGCGAGCCGCGGAAGGCTCACGCAGAGCGCGGGCCGGCCTCTGCGCCTCCGACGGAGACAGACGGTCTCTGGACACACAGCAAAGCCTTGGAGGGCCGGCGTGCAAGCGTTGGCAGGAAGGAGGCCGGGCGCTGCGGTTCACCTGCAGGAGCAGCGGCGCCAGGAGACCCGCACCCGGTCGGAGACAGGGCTGCAGGCTCTCCTGCCTAGGTGGGCGCTAAGGCGCCAAGGGGAACGCCTTCCGAGCGGCATCCAGCTGGGGCGCCGGCCTCGTGGGGCTGGGGCCGGGGCCGGGCCGGGGGCGTGGGGTGGAGGAAGCTGTGTCGGGGAACACGCCTGCCCCTCTGCCCCAGGATTCGGGGTAGCGGTCGTGCAGTTGGACTGACCCGGGGCCTCCAAGGGCACCCCGTCTGTCCCCCGGGTGCCTCCGCCCCCTCCCACCTGCCCGGCCCGCGGGTTAGCCCCACTGGCCTCCTGCATCTATCTCCCTGCTCTCTGGCCTCCACTGCCTGGTGGTCCGGCCACCGGGACACGCCCACAACCGCTTTCCAACCACCGCCTGCCCGGGCGGGGGCGGCGGGGGCCGGCGCTCTGCTCCCATCCCCGCCCAAGCCCAAGACCACCACCCACGTGCGCCGCCATCGCTGGCGGTTGCCGGGCCGACGGCCGAGAGAAGGCACCGGGGGCTCCAGCAAGTGACCCCCGACTCCAGAGAGAGACAGGTGGCTCACCCTCCCCACACCCGGCCCCCTCTGCCTCGGCCCGCCGCCCCCACATGCCCCCAGCGCGGCCGCCGCCAAGTAGCACCTCACCAAGGAGCCAGCGGGGGGCCGGGGGTGGGGGCGCTGCGAGCCGCCACGACCTTTCTCCCGGCGGCAGGGGTGCTGCGGGAGAGTCCAAGCACCCACGGAGGCCCGAGGCGCCCGGCCTGTCGGTGGCCTCGGCTGGGGTCGGACGGCGTCCCGGACCGTCGGGCCTGGGGCGGAGCGAGACGGGGAGCCAGGCGAGCGTCCGGGGGAGGCGGCCGCGAGACGCCGAGACCTCCAGTCGGCCCACCTGCCGGCCAGCCAGCCAGCGAGGCCAAAAGGCTTGGGCCGGCCCGACGGAGCCCGCCAGGCAAGCCAGCCTTGGGCTCGACGAGGCGGGTGGCCTCGTGCGCACGCGCAGCCTCGGTCAGCTCGGGGCCAGGGAGACGCACGAGCGAGCTTGGGCTAAAAGGGGTGTGCGGCGGCGGTCTTGCGAGAGGAAGAAGAAAGGCTTCCCTGACCGGGAATCGAACCCGGGCCGCGGCGGTGAGAGCGCCGAATCCTAACCACTAGACCACCAGGGAGCGTCAGGCTGCGCGCCTGGCCCGTGCGCCCTGGACCCGGCGCCTCCCTCCCTACCGCCCACTCGCCTCTGCTTGGCCTCCAGGGCCCCCGCCGGGCCACGCGCAGCCGCCCGCCGGCCCCGCCGAGCCACCTGGCCGGACCGCCCGCCCGCCGCGCCGTCAAAACGCTGCGCGCCTCCTCCTCCTCCTCTCTCTCTCTCTCTCTCTCTCTCTCTCACACACACACACACACGCACTCAGCGTCGCGCCCGGCTCCCGGCTCCCATCGGGCCTGAGCACCGGGGCCCTGGAGCCGCGCAAAACGTTGGCCAGCTGCGTTGGCCGGGAATCGAACCCGGGTCAACTGCTTGGAAGGCAGCTATGCTCACCACTATACCACCAACGCTGCACAGCCCGGGCCGCCCCCGGACGCCGGCCCAGGCTCCGCACCAGCGCCTCCTCGCCCTCTCGCCACCGCCTCCGCCGCCTGCCGCAGCCCTGCCCCGACGTGCCGGCCGGCCGCAGCTCTGCGCCGTCGCGGGCGCCACCAGCGGCCGCCCGGCGCCCCACCCGCGCCACCCCCACGCAGCCCTGGCTGCTCCGCAGGCACGACCGCCCGCCGCCTCCGCCGCCCGCCTCTGGGGGGCGCTCTCGCCGCCCTGCGGCTCCCGGGCCCTCGGCTGCCCGCCGGGGAGCCCCGCCCCTTGCCCCCTGCCCCCGGCGCGCGCTTCCCTTCCCTTCCCTTCCCTCCCGCCACCCGCGCCCCGCCCCGCCCCGCCCCGCCCCGCCCGCACAGTCGGCCCGGCCCCCCACGGCCACCTCCACGGGCAGCCCGGCAGCCGGGCAGCTGTCCGTCGCGTGAGCGAGGAGCCCGTGGCGGCCAGCCTCCCGTCAGGAGGTCCCGGCTGGGCTGGGCCGAGCCCGCACGCGCCAGGGCGCCAGGGCGCCAGGGCCGACGAGGAAGGGCAGGGGGTGCGGGGGGTCGGGTCGACGGCGGGCAGGACGGGCCCCCGCGGTCGCCCCGCGCCTCTGGCCGCACGGGGCCGGGCGGAGGCACGAGGGAGGAGAAGGAGGACAAGGAGGAGAAGGAGGAGAAGGAGGAGAAGGAGGGCCCTGGGGGCCGGCGTACGTTTGGGCAGCGCGGCGGCGGCGCCCGCGACCAAAAGAGGGCGTGTCTCGCCTCCCCGTCGGGGAATCGAACCCCGGTCTCCCGCGTGACAGGCGGGGATACTCACCACTATACTAACGAGGACGGCGGCGGCGGCCGCCCGGGCGCCCGACCCCTCTCCGCCCGCCCGCCCGCCCGCCGGCCTGCCTGCCTGCCCACGCCCACCCGGGCCCTCGACGTCCCGCGCGCCCGTCCTGCCAGGCGCCCGCCACGTGCCCCGGGCCACGGCCCACCCGGCCCGCCCCCCCGGCCGCCGCGTCAGCGCGCACAGCAGTCCCCCGGCCCGACTCGGAGCGTCATGCCCCCGGACCCGCCACCGCCCCCGCACAGCAGCAAGGTGCTCATGGGGGTGGGGAGGTCCCGGAAGGCCTTCGGTGCCACCGCCGGCGATGCCCATGCCCGAGCTCTGGCCCAGGTCCTGCTGCTGCTGCTATCGCGGTGGTGGTGTGCTGGTGGTCCTGGGGCTTGGTGGCGACTCGGTGCTGGTGGGGTGGTGGTGAGGGAGGGTGGAGGACTTCAGGGCCGTGGGCCATGCTACCCGTGCCGGTGTGCTGATGGTGGCCTCGGTGGTGGCGGTGACCGCGGAGGACTTCAGTCTGTTGGCGATCATGCCTACGCTGGCCTGCTGGCGGTGGGCACGTCCCGCTGCTGCTGCTGCTGCTGCTGCTGCTGCTGGTACAACTGCTTCTGGCATGGTGGTGGTAGTCCTGGTGCTGGTGCTGGTGCTGGTGCTGGTGTGGGGATGGTGGTCCTGGGGGTTGGTGGTGGACCAAGTGCTGCGGGGGTCGTGGAGGCCGGGCGAGGGGGGGAGGTGACCTCCGTGCCCTTGGCCGTGATGCCCATGCTGGTGCGCCGCCGTTCGTGGACCCGACGTGCTGGTGACAGCCGTGGCGGTGGCGCTGTCCCTCGAGGCTGGGTGTGCTGGCGCCGGTGCTGGCTAGGCTGCATGGACCTGGTGCTCGCGGTGACTTTAGCAGTGGGGAGTGGCCCGTGTTTGAAGGAGACCGCGGCCAGGTGGCCATAGAGAGCATCCCGGGGCTGCCAACGGGAGGATGTCGGGCCGTGAAACGGGGCTCCCTGGCGCGCTCCAAGGAGTGGCTGAGGGCCCCTCCAGAGGAGGGGTGGCAAGATGGTTGGTGGTCGGTCGACGTGCAAAGAGAGGAGGGTTTGGGCAGTGTGGGTAGAATGAGCCATTGAGGGAGGGAATGTGAAAAGCATGCAGGTGGGCTGTGCCCGGGCGGGCGCGGGCGGTGCTTGGAAGCATTGCTTGAAGTGACGTGGGTGAGCGAAGCGCCGTCCGGGTCAGGGTCATGGAGAGAAAAAGGGCAAGGACAACGTGGGGCCGGGCAAGGGACCTGGGCCACGTCGGGCGGCAGGGGGCGGGCAGCCGGGTGGAGCGTGGCGGCCAGGGCTGGCGGCCACGGGCGAGAGACCAGAACAGACAAGTCGGCAGGGGGAAGCGGGGCGGGGCAGGAGGGCAGGGCCCCCGGCGTGAGCACAGCTGGTTCAGGCTCAGGCCCTGTGGCTTGAGCGCGTGCGCGAGGAAGCCGGGCGCGCGCGGCCAAAAGGGGGCGGCGCGCTGCATGGGCCGGGAATCGAACCCGGGCCTCCCGCGTGGCAGGCGAGAATTCTACCACTGAACCACCCATGCACCGGTGGCGGCGGCCACCAGACGGCTTCCCCAGCGGCGCTCGTCGTCGTCCCGGCACGGCCAGTGGTGAGCACCCGCTGCGCGGGGGCGGGCGGCGGGCCCGCGGTCTGCAAGACAGGCTCCGCGCCCGTGCAGATGCGCCGAGGGCTCGGGCTCGGGCTCGGGCTCGGGCTCGGGCCGGCGCGCGGCGCCCACGGTCCCAGCGAGGCCCCGAGGCGGACTCGGCTCACCCTGCGCCCTCTCCCTGGGGCGGGGCCGCCGCCAGACACTGTCCTGCCGGGAGGAGCAGCCTGGCCAAGCCTGACCCGCGCCCGATTCCCAGGCAGCGCGGGGCGTCTGTGGCCGGCGCAGCTCAGCGCGGACCTTCCCTTCCCTCCCGGCGCCCCCCCGAAGGCCCATGGGCGGATGGCTCTCCGGCCCGTGCAGTGCGCGCCGGCGGGGGCCGGCTGGGGCCCGGAGCTCGGATTGTGTGCGCTCCCGGGGTGCCGCGGGGTGGGGGGGGGGGGTGTGGGTGCGCGTGTGTGCGTGTCGGCGTCGGTGTCGTCGTCGGAGATGGGGGCCGCCGAGTAGCGCCCAAGCCAAGAGGCCAAAGAAAGGCGTGTGAGCTCTGCCCGCAGCTCTCCGTCGGGGCCGGCTGGGCTGCGGTGGGGGTGAGGCCGGCAGGTGCGCTTGGGCGGAGCGGCCGCCGGCTGGCTGGCTGGCGGGCGGCGCGGTGAGGGAGCGCGCTGGCGTCCTGGAGCCCCGGCCCCGCAGCGGCTTCCGGCGCGGAGGGGGCCCGGGGAGGCAGGGCTGCCTTGCGCTCAGGGCTCCCCGGAGCCACCACGGCGGGGTGGACCCCACCCCGCCCCCCCGGGCCAGGCCCAGCGAACGGGGCGGGGGTCCCGTCTCTGGCTGGCGCGCGGAGGGCTCGGCTGCCCGCCTGGCGGGCGTGTGGCCGTGGTGAGGCCTCCGGGTGGCCACGCCTCGTGGGCGCCCCGGGGACGGAGGGGGTGGAGACCACGGAATGAATGGGGGCCGGCGGAAAGGACAGGCCGTGGGGACCCCGCGCTCCCGGCGGGCGGGCGGGGGGAGGTGTAGGGCGGGGCTGGGAGAGCGAGGAGGCGAGCGAGGCGCGCCCCTCAGTGGGAGCGTGGCCCGGCCCGCGCGGGGCTGCCGGCATTTCGGCCCGCGGCTGGCCTGCAGGGGGCGGCGGCGGGAAGGAAGAGGGCAAACGGAGCCCCCGGAGAGCCGCGCCGCCGACTTGCCGAGTTGCCGAGGCCCGCGGCCGCCGTGGGATGAGGAGGAGGGAGAGGCGCGGGAGGTGGCGGGGGAGGGAGGGCGCGGGGGCGCCAAGCCTGTGGCCGGGAGGGCCGAGGCGCTGCAGCTGCGTGGGTCCCGGGCCACGTGTGCCAGGGCGCCGCCAGCCCGCAGCCCGCAGCCCGCAGCCCGCAGCGGCGTGTAAGGCGGGACAGACAGGGCGTCGTCCAGGCCCGGGTGCGGAGAGCCCGCGTTGGGCGGGCCAAAAGGTGGGCGTGTCAGGAGTGGGATTCGAACCCACGCCTCCAGGGGAGACTGCGACCTGAACGCAGCGCCTTAGACCGCTCGGCCATCCTGACGGCGGGCCTGGGCGCGCCGCCGCTCGCCTGGCTGGGACCCGGCGCCGACCCCGGAGCTGGCTGGCGGCCGTGTGGGTGCGCGACGGACGGACGGACGGACGGACGGACGGGACTCGCGTCCCGGTCGACGAGGCCAACGGCCCGCCGACTGACTCTGCTGGCGCCGCCGCCCTCGCCGCGGTCCTCGCCGCCGCCCCCTCCCCCTTCCCGGGGCGCGCACCCTGCTGCCGGCGTCCGGCCCCCCGCCGCCCCCGCCGCCCGCCGCGGCCCATCCCCGGCGCGGGGCCTCCGGCTCGCTCGCGCAGCCCTGCTTGCCGTGTCGGGCGTCTTCTCCCGCCGCCATCCCCGCGCGGCTGGGCGGGGGCGGGGGCGGCGGCGGGTCCGGGGGCGCGACGCTCCGAGTCGGGCCGGGGGACTGCTGTGCGCGCTGACGCGGCGGCCGGGGGGGGCGGGCCGGGTGGGCCGTGGCCCGGGGCACGTGGCGGGCGCCTGGCAGGACGGGCGCGCGGGACGTCGAGGGCCCGGGTGGGCGTGGGCAGGCAGGCAGGCCGGCGGGCGGGCGGGCGGGCGGAGAGGGGTCGGGCGCCCGGGCGGCCGCCGCCGCCGTCCTCGTTAGTATAGTGGTGAGTATCCCCGCCTGTCACGCGGGAGACCGGGGTTCGATTCCCCGACGGGGAGGCGAGACACGCCCTCTTTTGGTCGCGGGCGCCGCCGCCGCGCTGCCCAAACGTACGCCGGCCCCCAGGGCCCTCCTTCTCCTCCTTCTCCTCCTTGTCCTCCTTCTCCTCCCTCGTGCCTCCGCCCGGCCCCGTGCGGCCAGAGGCGCGGGGCGACCGCGGGGGCCCGTCCTGCCCGCCGTCGACCCGACCCCCCGCACCCCCTGCCCTTCCTCGTCGGCCCTGGCGCCCTGGCGCCCTGGCGCGTGCGGGCTCGGCCCAGCCCAGCCGGGACCTCCTGACGGGAGGCTGGCCGCCACGGGCTCCTCGCTCACGCGACGGACAGCTGCCCGGCTGCCGGGCTGCCCGTGGAGGTGGCCGTGGGGGCCGGGCCGACTGTGCGGGCGGGGCGGGGCGGGGCGGGGCGGGGCGCGGGTGGCGGGAGGGAAGGGAAGGGAAGGGAAGCGCGCGCCGGGGGCAGGGGGCAAGGGGCGGGGCTCCCCGGCGGGCAGCCGAGGGCCCGGGAGCCGCAGGGCGGCGAGAGCGCCCCCCAGAGGCGGGCGGCGGAGGCGGCGGGCGGTCGTGCCTGCGGAGCAGCCAGGGCTGCGTGGGGGTGGCGCGGGTGGGGCGCCGGGCGGCCGCTGGTGGCGCCCGCGACGGCGCAGAGCTGCGGCCGGCCGGCACGTCGGGGCAGGGCTGCGGCAGGCGGCGGAGGCGGTGGCGAGAGGGCGAGGAGGCGCTGGTGCGGAGCCTGGGCCGGCGTCCGGGGGCGGCCCGGGCTGTGCAGCGTTGGTGGTATAGTGGTGAGCATAGCTGCCTTCCAAGCAGTTGACCCGGGTTCGATTCCCGGCCAACGCAGCTGGCCAACGTTTTGCGCGGCTCCAGGGCCCCGGTGCTCAGGCCCGATGGGAGCCGGGAGCCGGGCGCGACGCTGAGTGCGTGCGTGTGTGTGTGTGTGTGTGTGTGTGAGAGAGAGAGAGAGAGAGAGAGGAGGAGGAGGAGGCGCGCAGCGTTTTGACGGCGCGGCGGGCGGGCGGTCCGGCCAGGTGGCTCGGCGGGGCCGGCGGGCGGCTGCGCGTGGCCCGGCGGGGGCCCTGGAGGCCAAGCAGAGGCGAGTGGGCGGTAGGGAGGGAGGCGCCGGGTCCAGGGCGCACGGGCCAGGCGCGCAGCCTGACGCTCCCTGGTGGTCTAGTGGTTAGGATTCGGCGCTCTCACCGCCGCGGCCCGGGTTCGATTCCCGGTCAGGGAAGCCTTTCTTCTTCCTCTCGCAAGACCGCCGCCGCACACCCCTTTTAGCCGAAGCTCGCTCGTGCGTCTCCCTGGCCCCGAGCTGACCGAGGCTGCGCGTGCGCACGAGGCCACCCGCCCCGTCGAGCCCAAGGCTGGCTTGCCTGGCGGGCTCCGTCGGGCCGGCCCAAGCCTTTTGGCCTCGCTGGCTGGCTGGCCGGCAGGTGGGCCGACTGGAGGTCTCGGCGTCTCGCGGCCGCCTCCCCCGGACGCTCGCCTGGCTCCCCGTCTCGCTCCGCCCCAGGCCCGACAGTCCGGGACGCCGTCCGACCCCAGCCGAGGCCACCGACAGGCCGGGCGCCTCGGGCCTCCGTGGGTGCTTGGACTCTCCCGCAGCACCCCTGCCGCCGGGAGAAAGGTCGTGGCGGCTCGCAGCGCCCCCACCCCCGGCCCCCCGCTGGCTCCTTGGTGAGGTGCTACTTGGCGGCGGCCGCGCTGGGGGCATGTGGGGGCGGCGGGCCGAGGCAGAGGGGGCCGGGTGTGGGGAGGGTGAGCCACCTGTCTCTCTCTGAGTCGGGGGTCACTTGCTGGAGCCCCCGGTGCCTTCTCTCGGCCGTCGGCCCGGCAACCGCCAGCGATGGCGGCGCACGTGGGTGGTGGTCTTGGGCTTGGGCGGGGATGGGAGCAGAGCGCCGGCCCCCGCCGCCCCCGCCCGGGCAGGCGGTGGTTGGAAAGCGGTTGTGGGCGTGTCCCGGTGGCCGGACCACCAGGCAGTGGAGGCCAGAGAGCAGGGAGATAGATGCAGGAGGCCAGTGGGGCTAACCCGCGGGCCGGGCAGGTGGGAGGGGGCGGAGGCACCCGGGGGACAGACGGGGTGCCCTTGGAGGCCCCGGGTCAGTCCAACTGCACGACCGCTACCCCGAATCCTGGGGCAGAGGGGCAGGCGTGTTCCCCGACACAGCTTCCTCCACCCCACGCCCCCGGCCCGGCCCCGGCCCCAGCCCCACGTGGCCGGCGCCCCAGCTGGATGCCGCTCGGAAGGCGTTCCCCTTGGCGCCTTAGCGCCCACCTAGGCAGGAGAGCCTGCAGCCCTGTCTCCGCCCGGGTGCGGGTCTCCTGGCGCCGCTGCTCCTGCAGGTGAACCGCAGCGCCCGGCCTCCTTCCTGCCAACGCTTGCACGCCGGCCCTCCAAGGCTTTGCTGTGTGTCCAGAGACCGTCTGTCTCCGTCGGAGGCGCAGAGGCCGGCCCGCGCTCTGCGTGAGCCTTCCGCGGCTCGCTGGCTGGATTGGGCCACGGTCGGGCGGCGGTGGAGAGGAGCGCCCGTGGGCCTCCGGGTGCTTCCCGTCAGCACGGGCAGTTCCCTCAGCGCCCTCGCCTCTCCCTCTGGCTGTATGGGTGGGGGTGGGGGTGCGGGGAGTCCGCGACGGTGGGGGATAGCGCGGGAGGAGGGTGTTCTCCCCCGCGCGTCGCCTCCCACGGGGGTCAGGGCACAGGCGCAAAGCGTCCCGGAAAGAGGGGAGGGCCAGGAGCGGACCGAGCCGGGCAGTGGGAGAAGGAGTACCGGGTGTGTGCGTGGAGTGAGGGCCCGGGACGTGTGGCGCCGGCGGGCACTGGCCGAGAGTGGGGCTGGCCACTGAGGCAGGGTGTCTGCGGGGGCTCGGGTGCGGCAGGGCACCCTGCCCGGCGCCTCTCCTGCACCTGTGCACCTGTGCGGGCGGGCGAGCTGTGAGGTAGGGGACGGGACACGCTGGGCGTGTGCCTGAGGAGCCTGTGGGAGACCGGGACTGCCGGCCTTGAGTGTAGGACGTGGGTGTGGGGTCCAAGGGGTCGGTGGTAGATGGAGGGTTTGAGCCTGGAGGCTGGAAGGAGCGGCACGTGGCACGTGGGGGTGGGTGGCGGTGGGGAGTGGGTCCCGGTGCCAGAGGGCTGGGAGACCCCGTGGTGGCGGTGGACGGCGGCGGGAGAGGTGCCGGGAGGCCGCTGGGCTGCGCTGGGCTGCGCTGGGCTGCGCTGGGCTGCGCTGCAGGGTGGCCGGGCAGACGAGAGCGGGTGAGCGAGCGAGCGAGCGAGCGAGCGAGCGAGGTGCAGGGGGCGGGGGTGGCAAGCAGGCAGCTGCGCGGCGGCCGGGCGAGGCAAAGAGAGAGAGAGAGGGAGGGAGGGAGGGACCGGGTGTCGGAGCTGTTCCCACGGGGTGAGGAATTCCACCGCCCCGGAGATGACCATTCCCCGTCATCGTCATGGGGACCACCAGCCACGTCTCAGGTGTCAGGTGTCGTCCTGGGCTTGAGATTCAGGGAGGCCAAAGGGACAGACGCAACGCACGATCATCGACAAATGAGGACTGGGAAAGGAGGGCACGGGGAGGCGGGTGACAGGGGTGGGGTCGTTCGGGCAAGAGGGGCTGGTGGGGGTGGAGGGGCCAGCGGCGCTGGTACTCGTGTTGCTGCTGCTGCCGCCGCTGCCTCCGCCGCCGCCGGTGATGGTGGTGGCGAACTTTGGCGCTGTTGGTGACGGCGTCCCCCGGGGCCCCGGTGTAACGGTGGACTCGGTGAGCGATGGGGGTCGGGGGTCCGGGAAGGCCTTCGGTGCCGCCGCCGGCGATGCCCTTGCCCGTGCGCTGGCCTCGGTCCTGCTGCTGCTGCTATCGCGGTGGTGGTGTGCTGGTGGTCCTGGGGCTTGGTGGCGACTCGGTGCTGGTGGGGTGGTGGTGAGGGAGGGTGGAGGACTTCAGGGCCGTGGGCCATGCTACCCGTGCCGGTGTGCTGATGGTGGCCTCGGTGGTGGCGGTGACCGCGGAGGACTTCAGTCTGTTGGCGATCATGCCTACGCTGGCCTGCTGGCGGTGGGCACGTCCCGCTGCTGCTGCTGCTGCTGCTGCTGCTGCTGCTGGTACAACTGCTTCTGGCATGGTGGTGGTAGTCCTGGTGCTGGTGCTGGTGCTGGTGCTGGTGTGGGGATGGTGGTCCTGGGGGTTGGTGGTGGACCAAGTGCTGCGGGGGTCGTGGAGGCCGGGCGAGGGGGGGAGGTGACCTCCGTGCCCTTGGCCGTGATGCCCATGCTGGTGCGCCGCCGTTCGTGGACCCGACGTGCTGGTGACAGCCGTGGCGGTGGCGCTGTCCCTCGAGGCTGGGTGTGCTGGCGCCGGTGCTGGCTAGGCTGCATGGACCTGGTGCTCGCGGTGACTTTAGCAGTGGGGAGTGGCCCGTGTTTGAAGGAGACCGCGGCCAGGTGGCCATAGAGAGCATCCCGGGGCTGCCAACGGGAGGATGTCGGGCTGTGAAACGGGGCTCCCTGGCGCGCTCCAAGGAGTGGCTGAGGGCCCCTCCAGAGGAGGGGTGGCAAGATGGTTGGTGGTCGGTCGACGTGCAAAGAGAGGAGGGTTTGGGGAGTGTGGGTAGAATGAGCCATTGAGGGAGGGAATGTGAAAAGCATGCAGGTGGGCTGTGCCCGGGCGGGCGCGGGCGGTGCTTGGAAGCATTGCTTGAAGTGACGTGGGTGAGCGAAGCGCCGTCCGGGTCAGGGTCATGGAGAGAAAAAGGGCAAGGACAACGTGGGGCCGGGCAAGGGACCTGGGCCACGTCGGGCGGCAGGGGGCGGGCAGCCGGGTGGAGCGTGGCGGCCAGGGCTGGCGGCCACGGGCGAGAGACCAGAACAGACAAGTCGGCAGGGGGAAGCGGGGCGGGGCAGGAGGGCAGGGCCCCCGGCGTGAGCACAGCTGGTTCAGGCTCAGGCCCTGTGGCTTGAGCGCGTGCGCGAGGAAGCCGGGCGCGCGCGGCCAAAAGGGGGCGGCGCGCTGCATGGGCCGGGAATCGAACCCGGGCCTCCCGCGTGGCAGGCGAGAATTCTACCACTGAACCACCCATGCACCGGTGGCGGCGGCCACCAGACGGCTTCCCCAGCGGCGCTCGTCGTCGTCCCGGCACGGCCAGTGGTGAGCACCCGCTGCGCGGGGGCGGGCGGCGGGCCCGCGGTCTGCAAGACAGGCTCCGCGCCCGTGCAGATGCGCCGAGGGCTCGGGCTCGGGCTCGGGCTCGGGCTCGGGCCGGCGCGCGGCGCCCACGGTCCCAGCGAGGCCCCGAGGCGGACTCGGCTCACCCTGCGCCCTCTCCCTGGGGCGGGGCCGCCGCCAGACACTGTCCTGCCGGGAGGAGCAGCCTGGCCAAGCCTGACCCGCGCCCGATTCCCAGGCAGCGCGGGGCGTCTGTGGCCGGCGCAGCTCAGCGCGGACCTTCCCTTCCCTCCCGGCGCCCCCCCGAAGGCCCATGGGCGGATGGCTCTCCGGCCCGTGCAGTGCGCGCCGGCGGGGGCCGGCTGGGGCCCGGAGCTCGGATTGTGTGCGCTCCCGGGGTGCCGCGGGGTGGGGGGGGGGGTGTGGGTGCGCGTGTGTGCGTGTCGGCGTCGGTGTCGTCGTCGGAGATGGGGGCCGCCGAGTAGCGCCCAAGCCAAGAGGCCAAAGAAAGGCGTGTGAGCTCTGCCCGCAGCTCTCCGTCGGGGCCGGCTGGGCTGCGGTGGGGGTGAGGCCGGCAGGTGCGCTTGGGCGGAGCGGCCGCCGGCTGGCTGGCTGGCGGGCGGCGCGGTGAGGGAGCGCGCTGGCGTCCTGGAGCCCCGGCCCCGCAGCGGCTTCCGGCGCGGAGGGGGCCCGGGGAGGCAGGGCTGCCTTGCGCTCAGGGCTCCCCGGAGCCACCACGGCGGGGTGGACCCCACCCCGCCCCCCCGGGCCAGGCCCAGCGAACGGGGCGGGGGTCCCGTCTCTGGCTGGCGCGCGGAGGGCTCGGCTGCCCGCCTGGCGGGCGTGTGGCCGTGGTGAGGCCTCCGGGTGGCCACGCCTCGTGGGCGCCCCGGGGACGGAGGGGGTGGAGACCACGGAATGAATGGGGGCCGGCGGAAAGGACAGGCCGTGGGGACCCCGCGCTCCCGGCGGGCGGGCGGGGGGAGGTGTAGGGCGGGGCTGGGAGAGCGAGGAGGCGAGCGAGGCGCGCCCCTCAGTGGGAGCGTGGCCCGGCCCGCGCGGGGCTGCCGGCATTTCGGCCCGCGGCTGGCCTGCAGGGGGCGGCGGCGGGAAGGAAGAGGGCAAACGGAGCCCCCGGAGAGCCGCGCCGCCGACTTGCCGAGTTGCCGAGGCCCGCGGCCGCCGTGGGATGAGGAGGAGGGAGAGGCGCGGGAGGTGGCGGGGGAGGGAGGGCGCGGGGGCGCCAAGCCTGTGGCCGGGAGGGCCGAGGCGCTGCAGCTGCGTGGGTCCCGGGCCACGTGTGCCAGGGCGCCGCCAGCCCGCAGCCCGCAGCCCGCAGCCCGCAGCGGCGTGTAAGGCGGGACAGACAGGGCGTCGTCCAGGCCCGGGTGCGGAGAGCCCGCGTTGGGCGGGCCAAAAGGTGGGCGTGTCAGGAGTGGGATTCGAACCCACGCCTCCAGGGGAGACTGCGACCTGAACGCAGCGCCTTAGACCGCTCGGCCATCCTGACGGCGGGCCTGGGCGCGCCGCCGCTCGCCTGGCTGGGACCCGGCGCCGACCCCGGAGCTGGCTGGCGGCCGTGTGGGTGCGCGACGGACGGACGGACGGACGGACGGACGGACGGGACTCGCGTCCCGGTCGACGAGGCCAACGGCCCGCCGACTGACTCTGCTGGCGCCGCCGCCCTCGCCGCGGTCCTCGCCGCCGCCCCCTCCCCCTTCCCGGGGCGCGCACCCTGCTGCCGGCGTCCGGCCCCCCGCCGCCCCCGCCGCCCGCCGCGGCCCATCCCCGGCGCGGGGCCTCCGGCTCGCTCGCGCAGCCCTGCTTGCCGTGTCGGGCGTCTTCTCCCGCCGCCATCCCCGCGCGGCTGGGCGGGGGCGGGGGCGGCGGCGGGTCCGGGGGCGCGACGCTCCGAGTCGGGCCGGGG
Organism: Canis lupus familiaris; assembly: GCF_011100685.1. Taxonomy (NCBI): domain Eukaryota; kingdom Metazoa; phylum Chordata; class Mammalia; order Carnivora; family Canidae; genus Canis; species Canis lupus. Next base: position 21,789,732 of record NC_049259.1, on the reverse strand, counting down.
GACTGCTGTGCGCGCTGACGCGGCGGCCGGGGGGGCGGGCCGGGTGGGCCGTGGCCCGGGGCACGTGGCGGGCGCCTGGCAGGACGGGCGCGCGGGACGTCGAGGGCCCGGGTGGGCGTGGGCAGGCAGGCAGGCCGGCGGGCGGGCGGGCGGGCGGAGAGGGGTCGGGCGCCCGGGCGGCCGCCGCCGCCGTCCTCGTTAGTATAGTGGTGAGTATCCCCGCCTGTCACGCGGGAGACCGGGGTTCGATTCCCCGACGGGGAGGCGAGACACGCCCTCTTTTGGTCGCGGGCGCCGCCGCCGCGCTGCCCAAACGTACGCCGGCCCCCAGGGCCCTCCTTCTCCTCCTTCTCCTCCTTGTCCTCCTTCTCCTCCCTCGTGCCTCCGCCCGGCCCCGTGCGGCCAGAGGCGCGGGGCGACCGCGGGGGCCCGTCCTGCCCGCCGTCGACCCGACCCCCCGCACCCCCTGCCCTTCCTCGTCGGCCCTGGCGCCCTGGCGCCCTGGCGCGTGCGGGCTCGGCCCAGCCCAGCCGGGACCTCCTGACGGGAGGCTGGCCGCCACGGGCTCCTCGCTCACGCGACGGACAGCTGCCCGGCTGCCGGGCTGCCCGTGGAGGTGGCCGTGGGGGCCGGGCCGACTGTGCGGGCGGGGCGGGGCGGGGCGGGGCGGGGCGCGGGTGGCGGGAGGGAAGGGAAGGGAAGGGAAGCGCGCGCCGGGGGCAGGGGGCAAGGGGCGGGGCTCCCCGGCGGGCAGCCGAGGGCCCGGGAGCCGCAGGGCGGCGAGAGCGCCCCCCAGAGGCGGGCGGCGGAGGCGGCGGGCGGTCGTGCCTGCGGAGCAGCCAGGGCTGCGTGGGGGTGGCGCGGGTGGGGCGCCGGGCGGCCGCTGGTGGCGCCCGCGACGGCGCAGAGCTGCGGCCGGCCGGCACGTCGGGGCAGGGCTGCGGCAGGCGGCGGAGGCGGTGGCGAGAGGGCGAGGAGGCGCTGGTGCGGAGCCTGGGCCGGCGTCCGGGGGCGGCCCGGGCTGTGCAGCGTTGGTGGTATAGTGGTGAGCATAGCTGCCTTCCAAGCAGTTGACCCGGGTTCGATTCCCGGCCAACGCAGCTGGCCAACGTTTTGCGCGGCTCCAGGGCCCCGGTGCTCAGGCCCGATGGGAGCCGGGAGCCGGGCGCGACGCTGAGTGCGTGCGTGTGTGTGTGTGTGTGTGTGTGTGAGAGAGAGAGAGAGAGAGAGGAGGAGGAGGAGGCGCGCAGCGTTTTGACGGCGCGGCGGGCGGGGCGGTCCGGCCAGGTGGCTCGGCGGGGCCGGCGGGCGGCTGCGCGTGGCCCGGCGGGGGCCCTGGAGGCCAAGCAGAGGCGAGTGGGCGGTAGGGAGGGAGGCGCCGGGTCCAGGGCGCACGGGCCAGGCGCGCAGCCTGACGCTCCCTGGTGGTCTAGTGGTTAGGATTCGGCGCTCTCACCGCCGCGGCCCGGGTTCGATTCCCGGTCAGGGAAGCCTTTCTTCTTCCTCTCGCAAGACCGCCGCCGCACACCCCTTTTAGCCGAAGCTCGCTCGTGCGTCTCCCTGGCCCCGAGCTGACCGAGGCTGCGCGTGCGCACGAGGCCACCCGCCCCGTCGAGCCCAAGGCTGGCTTGCCTGGCGGGCTCCGTCGGGCCGGCCCAAGCCTTTTGGCCTCGCTGGCTGGCTGGCCGGCAGGTGGGCCGACTGGAGGTCTCGGCGTCTCGCGGCCGCCTCCCCCGGACGCTCGCCTGGCTCCCCGTCTCGCTCCGCCCCAGGCCCGACAGTCCGGGACGCCGTCCGACCCCAGCCGAGGCCACCGACAGGCCGGGCGCCTCGGGCCTCCGTGGGTGCTTGGACTCTCCCGCAGCACCCCTGCCGCCGGGAGAAAGGTCGTGGCGGCTCGCAGCGCCCCCACCCCCGGCCCCCCGCTGGCTCCTTGGTGAGGTGCTACTTGGCGGCGGCCGCGCTGGGGGCATGTGGGGGCGGCGGGCCGAGGCAGAGGGGGCCGGGTGTGGGGAGGGTGAGCCACCTGTCTCTCTCTGAGTCGGGGGTCACTTGCTGGAGCCCCCGGTGCCTTCTCTCGGCCGTCGGCCCGGCAACCGCCAGCGATGGCGGCGCACGTGGGTGGTGGTCTTGGGCTTGGGCGGGGATGGGAGCAGAGCGCCGGCCCCCGCCGCCCCCGCCCGGGCAGGCGGTGGTTGGAAAGCGGTTGTGGGCGTGTCCCGGTGGCCGGACCACCAGGCAGTGGAGGCCAGAGAGCAGGGAGATAGATGCAGGAGGCCAGTGGGGCTAACCCGCGGGCCGGGCAGGTGGGAGGGGGCGGAGGCACCCGGGGGACAGACGGGGTGCCCTTGGAGGCCCCGGGTCAGTCCAACTGCACGACCGCTACCCCGAATCCTGGGGCAGAGGGGCAGGCGTGTTCCCCGACACAGCTTCCTCCACCCCACGCCCCCGGCCCGGCCCCGGCCCCAGCCCCACGTGGCCGGCGCCCCAGCTGGATGCCGCTCGGAAGGCGTTCCCCTTGGCGCCTTAGCGCCCACCTAGGCAGGAGAGCCTGCAGCCCTGTCTCCGCCCGGGTGCGGGTCTCCTGGCGCCGCTGCTCCTGCAGGTGAACCGCAGCGCCCGGCCTCCTTCCTGCCAACGCTTGCACGCCGGCCCTCCAAGGCTTTGCTGTGTGTCCAGAGACCGTCTGTCTCCGTCGGAGGCGCAGAGGCCGGCCCGCGCTCTGCGTGAGCCTTCCGCGGCTCGCTGGCTGGATTGGGCCACGGTCGGGCGGCGGTGGAGAGGAGCGCCCGTGGGCCTCCGGGTGCTTCCCGTCAGCACGGGCAGTTCCCTCAGCGCCCTCGCCTCTCCCTCTGGCTGTATGGGTGGGGGTGGGGGTGCGGGGAGTCCGCGACGGTGGGGGATAGCGCGGGAGGAGGGTGTTCTCCCCCGCGCGTCGCCTCCCACGGGGGTCAGGGCACAGGCGCAAAGCGTCCCGGAAAGAGGGGAGGGCCAGGAGCGGACCGAGCCGGGCAGTGGGAGAAGGAGTACCGGGTGTGTGCGTGGAGTGAGGGCCCGGGACGTGTGGCGCCGGCGGGCACTGGCCGAGAGTGGGGCTGGCCACTGAGGCAGGGTGTCTGCGGGGGCTCGGGTGCGGCAGGGCACCCTGCCCGGCGCCTCTCCTGCACCTGTGCACCTGTGCGGGCGGGCGAGCTGTGAGGTAGGGGACGGGACACGCTGGGCGTGTGCCTGAGGAGCCTGTGGGAGACCGGGACTGCCGGCCTTGAGTGTAGGACGTGGGTGTGGGGTCCAAGGGGTCGGTGGTAGATGGAGGGTTTGAGCCTGGAGGCTGGAAGGAGCGGCACGTGGCACGTGGGGGTGGGGTGGCGGTGGGGAGTGGGTCCCGGTGCCAGAGGGCTGGGAGACCCCGTGGTGGCGGTGGACGGCGGCGGGAGAGGTGCCGGGAGGCCGCTGGGCTGCGCTGGGCTGCGCTGGGCTGCGCTGGGCTGCGCTGCAGGGTGGCCGGGCAGACGAGAGCGGGTGAGCGAGCGAGCGAGCGAGCGAGCGAGCGAGGTGCAGGGGGCGGGGGTGGCAAGCAGGCAGCTGCGCGGCGGCCGGGCGAGGCAAAGAGAGAGAGAGAGGGAGGGAGGGAGGGACCGGGTGTCGGAGCTGTTCCCACGGGGTGAGGAATTCCACCGCCCCGGAGATGACCATTCCCCGTCATCGTCATGGGGACCACCAGCCACGTCTCAGGTGTCAGGTGTCGTCCTGGGCTTGAGATTCAGGGAGGCCAAAGGGACAGACGCAACGCACGATCATCGACAAATGAGGACTGGGAAAGGAGGGCACGGGGAGGCGGGTGACAGGGGTGGGGTCGTTCGGGCAAGAGGGGCTGGTGGGGGTGGAGGGGCCAGCGGCGCTGGTACTCGTGTTGCTGCTGCTGCCGCCGCTGCCTCCGCCGCCGCCGGTGATGGTGGTGGCGAACTTTGGCGCTGTTGGTGACGGCGTCCCCCGGGGCCCCGGTGTAACGGTGGACTCGGTGAGCGATGGGGGTCGGGGGTCCGGGAAGGCCTTCGGTGCCGCCGCCGGCGATGCCCTTGCCCGTGCGCTGGCCTCGGTCCTGCTGCTGCTGCTATCGCGGTGGTGGTGTGCTGGTGGTCCTGGGGCTTGGTGGCGACTCGGTGCTGGTGGGGTGGTGGTGAGGGAGGGTGGAGGACTTCAGGGCCGTGGGCCATGCTACCCGTGCCGGTGTGCTGATGGTGGCCTCGGTGGTGGCGGTGACCGCGGAGGACTTCAGTCTGTTGGCGATCATGCCTACGCTGGCCTGCTGGCGGTGGGCACGTCCCGCTGCTGCTGCTGCTGCTGCTGCTGCTGCTGGTACAACTGCTTCTGGCATGGTGGTGGTAGTCCTGGTGCTGGTGCTGGTGCTGGTGCTGGTGTGGGGATGGTGGTCCTGGGGGTTGGTGGTGGACCAAGTGCTGCGGGGGTCGTGGAGGCCGGGCGAGGGGGGGAGGTGACCTCCGTGCCCTTGGCCGTGATGCCCATGCTGGTGCGCCGCCGTTCGTGGACCCGACGTGCTGGTGACAGCCGTGGCGGTGGCGCTGTCCCTCGAGGCTGGGTGTGCTGGCGCCGGTGCTGGCTAGGCTGCATGGACCTGGTGCTCGCGGTGACTTTAGCAGTGGGGAGTGGCCCGTGTTTGAAGGAGACCGCGGCCAGGTGGCCATAGAGAGCATCCCGGGGCTGCCAACGGGAGGATGTCGGGCCGTGAAACGGGGCTCCCTGGCGCGCTCCAAGGAGTGGCTGAGGGCCCCTCCAGAGGAGGGGTGGCAAGATGGTTGGTGGTCGGTCGACGTGCAAAGAGAGGAGGGTTTGGGGAGTGTGGGTAGAATGAGCCATTGAGGGAGGGAATGTGAAAAGCATGCAGGTGGGCTGTGCCCGGGCGGGCGCGGGCGGTGCTTGGAAGCATTGCTTGAAGTGACGTGGGTGAGCGAAGCGCCGTCCGGGTCAGGGTCATGGAGAGAAAAAGGGCAAGGACAACGTGGGGCCGGGCAAGGGACCTGGGCCACGTCGGGCGGCAGGGGGCGGGCAGCCGGGTGGAGCGTGGCGGCCACGGGCGAGAGACCAGAACAGACAAGTCGGCAGGGGGAAGCGGGGCGGGGCAGGAGGGCAGGGCCCCCGGCGTGAGCACAGCTGGTTCAGGCTCAGGCCCTGTGGCTTGAGCGCGTGCGCGAGGAAGCCGGGCGCGCGCGGCCAAAAGGGGGCGGCGCGCTGCATGGGCCGGGAATCGAACCCGGGCCTCCCGCGTGGCAGGCGAGAATTCTACCACTGAACCACCCATGCACCGGTGGCGGCGGCCACCAGACGGCTTCCCCAGCGGCGCTCGTCGTCGTCCCGGCACGGCCAGTGGTGAGCACCCGCTGCGCGGGGGCGGGCGGCGGGCCCGCGGTCTGCAAGACAGGCTCCGCGCCCGTGCAGATGCGCCGAGGGCTCGGGCTCGGGCTCGGGCTCGGGCTCGGGCCGGCGCGCGGCGCCCACGGTCCCAGCGAGGCCCCGAGGCGGACTCGGCTCACCCTGCGCCCTCTCCCTGGGGCGGGGCCGCCGCCAGACACTGTCCTGCCGGGAGGAGCAGCCTGGCCAAGCCTGACCCGCGCCCGATTCCCAGGCAGCGCGGGGCGTCTGTGGCCGGCGCAGCTCAGCGCGGACCTTCCCTTCCCTCCCGGCGCCCCCCCCGAAGGCCCATGGGCGGATGGCTCTCCGGCCCGTGCAGTGCGCGCCGGCGGGGGCCGGCTGGGGCCCGGAGCTCGGATTGTGTGCGCTCCCGGGGTGCCGCGGGGTGGGGGGGGGGGTGTGGGTGCGCGTGTGTGCGTGTCGGCGTCGGTGTCGTCGTCGGAGATGGGGGCCGCCGAGTAGCGCCCAAGCCAAGAGGCCAAAGAAAGGCGTGTGAGCTCTGCCCGCAGCTCTCCGTCGGGGCCGGCTGGGCTGCGGTGGGGGTGAGGCCGGCAGGTGCGCTTGGGCGGAGCGGCCGCCGGCTGGCTGGCTGGCGGGCGGCGCGGTGAGGGAGCGCGCTGGCGTCCTGGAGCCCCGGCCCCGCAGCGGCTTCCGGCGCGGAGGGGGCCCGGGGAGGCAGGGCTGCCTTGCGCTCAGGGCTCCCCGGAGCCACCACGGCGGGGTGGACCCCACCCCGCCCCCCCGGGCCAGGCCCAGCGAACGGGGCGGGGGTCCCGTCTCTGGCTGGCGCGCGGAGGGCTCGGCTGCCCGCCTGGCGGGCGTGTGGCCGTGGTGAGGCCTCCGGGTGGCCACGCCTCGTGGGCGCCCCGGGGACGGAGGGGGTGGAGACCACGGAATGAATGGGGGCCGGCGGAAAGGACAGGCCGTGGGGACCCCGCGCTCCCGGCGGGCGGGCGGGGGGAGGTGTAGGGCGGGGCTGGGAGAGCGAGGAGGCGAGCGAGGCGCGCCCCTCAGTGGGAGCGTGGCCCGGCCCGCGCGGGGCTGCCGGCATTTCGGCCCGCGGCTGGCCTGCAGGGGGCGGCGGCGGGAAGGAAGAGGGCAAACGGAGCCCCCGGAGAGCCGCGCCGCCGACTTGCCGAGTTGCCGAGGCCCGCGGCCGCCGTGGGATGAGGAGGAGGGAGAGGCGCGGGAGGTGGCGGGGGAGGGAGGGCGCGGGGGCGCCAAGCCTGTGGCCGGGAGGGCCGAGGCGCTGCAGCTGCGTGGGTCCCGGGCCACGTGTGCCAGGGCGCCGCCAGCCCGCAGCCCGCAGCCCGCAGCCCGCAGCCCGCAGCGGCGTGTAAGGCGGGACAGACAGGGCGTCGTCCAGGCCCGGGTGCGGAGAGCCCGCGTTGGGCGGGCCAAAAGGTGGGCGTGTCAGGAGTGGGATTCGAACCCACGCCTCCAGGGGAGACTGCGACCTGAACGCAGCGCCTTAGACCGCTCGGCCATCCTGACGGCGGGCCTGGGCGCGCCGCCGCTCGCCTGGCTGGGACCCGGCGCCGACCCCGGAGCTGGCTGGCGGCCGTGTGGGTGCGCGACGGACGGACGGACGGACGGACGGACGGGACTCGCGTCCCGGTCGACGAGGCCAACGGCCCGCCGACGGACTCTGCTGGCGCCGCCGCCCTCGCCGCGGTCCTCGCCGCCGCCCCCTCCCCCTTCCCGGGGCGCGCACCCTGCTGCCGGCGTCCGGCCCCCCGCCGCCCCCGCCGCCCGCCGCGGCCCATCCCCGGCGCGGGGCCTCCGGCTCGCTCGCGCAGCCCTGCTTGCCGTGTCGGGCGTCTTCTCCCGCCGCCATCCCCGCGCGGCTGGGCGGGGGCGGCGGCGGGTCCGGGGGCGCGACGCTCCGAGTCGGGCCGGGGGACTGCTGTGCGCGCTGACGCGGCGGCCGGGGGGGCGGGCCGGGTGGGCCGTGGCCCGGGGCACGTGGCGGGCGCCTGGCAGGACGGGCGCGCGGGACGTCGAGGGCCCGGGTGGGCGTGGGCAGGCAGGCAGGCCGGCGGGCGGGCGGGCGGGCGGAGAGGGGTCGGGCGCCCGGGCGGCCGCCGCCGCCGTCCTCGTTAGTATAGTGGTGAGTATCCCCGCCTGTCACGCGGGAGACCGGGGTTCGATTCCCCGACGGGGAGGCGAGACACGCCCTCTTTTGGTCGCGGGCGCCGCCGCCGCGCTGCCCAAACGTACGCCGGCCCCCAGGGCCCTCCTTCTCCTCCTTCTCCTCCTTGTCCTCCTTCTCCTCCCTCGTGCCTCCGCCCGGCCCCGTGCGGCCAGAGGCGCGGGGCGACCGCGGGGGCCCGTCCTGCCCGCCGTCGACCCGACCCCCCGCACCCCCTGCCCTTCCTCGTCGGCCCTGGCGCCCTGGCGCCCTGGCGCGTGCGGGCTCGGCCCAGCCCAGCCGGGACCTCCTGACGGGAGGCTGGCCGCCACGGGCTCCTCGCTCACGCGACGGACAGCTGCCCGGCTGCCGGGCTGCCCGTGGAGGTGGCCGTGGGGGCCGGGCCGACTGTGCGGGCGGGGCGGGGCGGGGCGGGGCGGGGCGCGGGTGGCGGGAGGGAAGGGAAGGGAAGGGAAGCGCGCGCCGGGGGCAGGGGGCAAGGGGCGGGGCTCCCCGGCGGGCAGCCGAGGGCCCGGGAGCCGCAGGGCGGCGAGAGCGCCCCCCAGAGGCGGGCGGCGGAGGCGGCGGGCGGTCGTGCCTGCGGAGCAGCCAGGGCTGCGTGGGGGTGGCGCGGGTGGGGCGCCGGGCGGCCGCTGGTGGCGCCCGCGACGGCGCAGAGCTGCGGCCGGCCGGCACGTCGGGGCAGGGCTGCGGCAGGCGGCGGAGGCGGTGGCGAGAGGGCGAGGAGGCGCTGGTGCGGAGCCTGGGCCGGCGTCCGGGGGCGGCCCGGGCTGTGCAGCGTTGGTGGTATAGTGGTGAGCATAGCTGCCTTCCAAGCAGTTGACCCGGGTTCGATTCCCGGCCAACGCAGCTGGCCAACGTTTTGCGCGGCTCCAGGGCCCCGGTGCTCAGGCCCGATGGGAGCCGGGAGCCGGGCGCGACGCTGAGTGCGTGTGTGTGTGTGTGTGAGAGAGAGAGAGAGAGAGAGAGAGAGAGGAGGAGGAGGAGGCGCGCAGCGTTTTGACGGCGCGGCGGGCGGGCGGTCCGGCCAGGTGGCTCGGCGGGGCCGGCGGGCGGCTGCGCGTGGCCCGGCGGGGGCCCTGGAGGCCAAGCAGAGGCGAGTGGGCGGTAGGGAGGGAGGCGCCGGGTCCAGGGCGCACGGGCCAGGCGCGCAGCCTGACGCTCCCTGGTGGTCTAGTGGTTAGGATTCGGCGCTCTCACCGCCGCGGCCCGGGTTCGATTCCCGGTCAGGGAAGCCTTTCTTCTTCCTCTCGCAAGACCGCCGCCGCACACCCCTTTTAGCCCAAGCTCGCTCGTGCGTCTCCCTGGCCCCGAGCTGACCGAGGCTGCGCGTGCGCACGAGGCCACCCGCCCCGTCGAGCCCAAGGCTGGCTTGCCTGGCGGGCTCCGTCGGGCCGGCCCAAGCCTTTTGGCCTCGCTGGCTGGCTGGCCGGCAGGTGGGCCGACTGGAGGTCTCGGCGTCTCGCGGCCGCCTCCCCCGGACGCTCGCCTGGCTCCCCGTCTCGCTCCGCCCCAGGCCCGACAGTCCGGGACGCCGTCCGACCCCAGCCGAGGCCACCGACAGGCCGGGCGCCTCGGGCCTCCGTGGGTGCTTGGACTCTCCCGCAGCACCCCTGCCGCCGGGAGAAAGGTCGTGGCGGCTCGCAGCGCCCCCACCCCCGGCCCCCCGCTGGCTCCTTGGTGAGGTGCTACTTGGCGGCGGCCGCGCTGGGGGCATGTGGGGGCGGCGGGCCGAGGCAGAGGGGGCCGGGTGTGGGGAGGGTGAGCCACCTGTCTCTCTCTGAGTCGGGGGTCACTTGCTGGAGCCCCCGGTGCCTTCTCTCGGCCGTCGGCCCGGCAACCGCCAGCGATGGCGGCGCACGTGGGTGGTGGTCTTGGGCTTGGGCGGGGATGGGAGCAGAGCGCCGGCCCCCGCCGCCCCCGCCCGGGCAGGCGGTGGTTGGAAAGCGGTTGTGGGCGTGTCCCGGTGGCCGGACCACCAGGCAGTGGAGGCCAGAGAGCAGGGAGATAGATGCAGGAGGCCAGTGGGGCTAACCCGCGGGCCGGGCAGGTGGGAGGGGGCGGAGGCACCCGGGGGACAGACGGGGTGCCCTTGGAGGCCCCGGGTCAGTCCAACTGCACGACCGCTACCCCGAATCCTGGGGCAGAGGGGCAGGCGTGTTCCCCGACACAGCTTCCTCCACCCCACGCCCCCGGCCCGGCCCCGGCCCCAGCCCCACGAGGCCGGCGCCCCAGCTGGATGCCGCTCGGAAGGCGTTCCCCTTGGCGCCTTAGCGCCCACCTAGGCAGGAGAGCCTGCAGCCCTGTCTCCGACCGGGTGCGGGTCTCCTGGCGCCGCTGCTCCTGCAGGTGAACCGCAGCGCCCGGCCTCCTTCCTGCCAACGCTTGCACGCCGGCCCTCCAAGGCTTTGCTGTGTGTCCAGAGACCGTCTGTCTCCGTCGGAGGCGCAGAGGCCGGCCCGCGCTCTGCGTGAGCCTTCCGCGGCTCGCTGGCTGGATTGGGCCACGGTCGGGCGGCGGTGGAGAGGAGCGCCCGTCGTGGGCCTCCGGGTGCTTCCCGTCAGCACGGGCAGTTCCCTCAGCGCCCTCGCCTCTCCCTCTGGCTGTATGGGTGGGGGTGGGGGTGCGGGGAGTCCGCGACGGTGGGGGATAGCGCGGGACGAGGGTGTTCTCCCCCGCGCGTCGCCTCCCACGGGGGTCAGGGCACAGGCGCAAAGCGTCCCGGAAAGAGGGGAGGGCCAGGAGCGGACCGAGCCGGGCAGTGGGAGAAGGAGTACCGGGTGTGTGCGTGGAGTGAGGGCCCGGGACGTGTGGCGCCGGCGGGCACTGGCCGAGAGTGGGGCTGGCCACTGAGGCAGGGTGTCTGCGGGGGCTCGGGTGCGGCAGGGCACCCTGCCCGGCGCCTCTCCTGCACCTGTGCACCTGTGCGGGCGGGCGAGCTGTGAGGTAGGGGACGGGACACGCTGGGCGTGTGCCTGAGGAGCCTGTGGGAGACCGGGACTGCCGGCCTTGAGTGTAGGACGTGGGTGTGGGGTCCAAGGGGTCGGTGGTAGATGGAGGGTTTGAGCCTGGAGGCTGGAAGGAGCGGCACGTGGCACGTGGGGGTGGGTGGCGGTGGGGAGTGGGTCCCGGTGCCAGAGGGCTGGGAGACCCCGTGGTGGCGGTGGACGGCGGCGGGAGAGGTGCCGGGAGGCCGCTGGGCTGCGCTGGGCTGCGCTGGGCTGCGCTGGGCTGCGCTGCAGGGTGGCCGGGCAGACGAGAGCGGGTGAGCGAGCGAGCGAGCGAGCGAGCGAGCGAGGTGCAGGGGGCGGGGGTGGCAAGCAGGCAGCTGCGCGGCGGCCGGGCGAGGCAAAGAGAGAGAGAGAGGGAGGGAGGGAGGGACCGGGTGTCGGAGCTGTTCCCACGGGGTGAGGAATTCCACCGCCCCGGAGATGACCATTCCCCGTCATCGTCATGGGGACCACCAGCCACGTCTCAGGTGTCAGGTGTCGTCCTGGGCTTGAGATTCAGGGAGGCCAAAGGGACAGACGCAACGCACGATCATCGACAAATGAGGACTGGGAAAGGAGGGCACGGGGAGGCGGGTGACAGGGGTGGGGTCGTTCGGGCAAGAGGGGCTGGTGGGGGTGGAGGGGCCAGCGGCGCTGGTACTCGTGTTGCTGCTGCTGCCGCCGCTGCCTCCGCCGCCGCCGGTGATGGTGGTGGCGAACTTTGGCGCTGTTGGTGACGGCGTCCCCCGGGGCCCCGGTGTAACGGTGGACTCGGTGAGCGATGGGGGTCGGGGGTCCGGGAAGGCCTTCGGTGCCGCCGCCGGCGATGCCCTTGCCCGTGCGCTGGCCTCGGTCCTGCTGCTGCTGCTATCGCGGTGGTGGTGTGCTGGTGGTCCTGGGGCTTGGTGGCGACTCGGTGCTGGTGGGGTGGTGGTGAGGGAGGGTGGAGGACTTCAGGGCCGTGGGCCATGCTACCCGTGCCGGTGTGCTGATGGTGGCCTCGGTGGTGGCGGTGACCGCGGAGGACTTCAGTCTGTTGGCGATCATGCCTACGCTGGCCTGCTGGCGGTGGGCACGTCCCGCTGCTGCTGCTGCTGCTGCTGCTGCTGCTGCTGGTACAACTGCTTCTGGCATGGTGGTGGTAGTCCTGGTGCTGGTGCTGGTGCTGGTGCTGGTGTGGGGATGGTGGTCCTGGGGGTTGGTGGTGGACCAAGTGCTGCGGGGGTCGTGGAGGCCGGGCGAGGGGGGGAGGTGACCTCCGTGCCCTTGGCCGTGATGCCCATGCTGGTGCGCCGCCGTTCGTGGACCCGACGTGCTGGTGACAGCCGTGGCGGTGGCGCTGTCCCTCGAGGCTGGGTGTGCTGGCGCCGGTGCTGGCTAGGCTGCATGGACCTGGTGCTCGCGGTGACTTTAGCAGTGGGGAGTGGCCCGTGTTTGAAGGAGACCGCGGCCAGGTGGCCATAGAGAGCATCCCGGGGCTGCCAACGGGAGGATGTCGGGCCGTGAAACGGGGCTCCCTGGCGCGCTCCAAGGAGTGGCTGAGGGCCCCTCCAGAGGAGGGGTGGCAAGATGGTTGGTGGTCGGTCGACGTGCAAAGAGAGGAGGGTTTGGGCAGTGTGGGTAGAATGAGCCATTGAGGGAGGGAATGTGAAAAGCATGCAGGTGGGCTGTGCCCGGGCGGGCGCGGGCGGTGCTTGGAAGCATTGCTTGAAGTGACGTGGGTGAGCGAAGCGCCGTCCGGGTCAGGGTCATGGAGAGAAAAAGGGCAAGGACAACGTGGGGCCGGGCAAGGGACCTGGGCCACGTCGGGCGGCAGGGGGCGGGCAGCCGGGTGGAGCGTGGCGGCCAGGGCTGGCGGCCACGGGCGAGAGACCAGAACAGACAAGTCGGCAGGGGGAAGCGGGGCGGGGCAGGAGGGCAGGGCCCCCGGCGTGAGCACAGCTGGTTCAGGCTCAGGCCCTGTGGCTTGAGCGCGTGCGCGAGGAAGCCGGGCGCGCGCGGCCAAAAGGGGGCGGCGCGCTGCATGGGCCGGGAATCGAACCCGGGCCTCCCGCGTGGCAGGCGAGAATTCTACCACTGAACCACCCATGCACCGGTGGCGGCGGCCACCAGACGGCTTCCCCAGCGGCGCTCGTCGTCGTCCCGGCACGGCCAGTGGTGAGCACCCGCTGCGCGGGGGCGGGCGGCGGGCCCGCGGTCTGCAAGACAGGCTCCGCGCCCGTGCAGATGCGCCGAGGGCTCGGGCTCGGGCTCGGGCTCGGGCTCGGGCCGGCGCGCGGCGCCCACGGTCCCAGCGAGGCCCCGAGGCGGACTCGGCTCACCCTGCGCCCTCTCCCTGGGGCGGGGCCGCCGCCAGACACTGTCCTGCCGGGAGGAGCAGCCTGGCCAAGCCTGACCCGCGCCCGATTCCCAGGCAGCGCGGGGCGTCTGTGGCCGGCGCAGCTCAGCGCGGACCTTCCCTTCCCTCCCGGCGCCCCCCCGAAGGCCCATGGGCGGATGGCTCTCCGGCCCGTGCAGTGCGCGCCGGCGGGGGCCGGCTGGGGCCCGGAGCTCGGATTGTGTGCGCTCCCGGGGTGCCGCGGGGTGGGGGGGGGGGGTGTGGGTGCGCGTGTGTGCGTGTCGGCGTCGGTGTCGTCGTCGGAGATGGGGGCCGCCGAGTAGCGCCCAAGCCAAGAGGCCAAAGAAAGGCGTGTGAGCTCTGCCCGCAGCTCTCCGTCGGGGCCGGCTGGGCTGCGGTGGGGGTGAGGCCGGCAGGTGCGCTTGGGCGGAGCGGCCGCCGGCTGGCTGGCTGGCGGGCGGCGCGGTGAGGGAGCGCGCTGGCGTCCTGGAGCCCCGGCCCCGCAGCGGCTTCCGGCGCGGAGGGGGCCCGGGGAGGCAGGGCTGCCTTGCGCTCAGGGCTCCCCGGAGCCACCACGGCGGGGTGGACCCCACCCCGCCCCCCCGGGCCAGGCCCAGCGAACGGGGCGGGGGTCCCGTCTCTGGCTGGCGCGCGGAGGGCTCGGCTGCCCGCCTGGCGGGCGTGTGGCCGTGGTGAGGCCTCCGGGTGGCCACGCCTCGTGGGCGCCCCGGGGACGGAGGGGGTGGAGACCACGGAATGAATGGGGGCCGGCGGAAAGGACAGGCCGTGGGGACCCCGCGCTCCCGGCGGGCGGGCGGGGGGAGGTGTAGGGCGGGGCTGGGAGAGCGAGGAGGCGAGCGAGGCGCGCCCCTCAGTGGGAGCGTGGCCCGGCCCGCGCGGGGCTGCCGGCATTTCGGCCCGCGGCTGGCCTGCAGGGGGCGGCGGCGGGAAGGAAGAGGGCAAACGGAGCCCCCGGAGAGCCGCGCCGCCGACTTGCCGAGTTGCCGAGGCCCGCGGCCGCCGTGGGATGAGGAGGAGGGAGAGGCGCGGGAGGTGGCGGGGGAGGGAGGGCGCGGGGGCGCCAAGCCTGTGGCCGGGAGGGCCGAGGCGCTGCAGCTGCGTGGGTCCCGGGCCACGTGTGCCAGGGCGCCGCCAGCCCGCAGCCCGCAGCGGCGTGTAAGGCGGGACAGACAGGGCGTCGTCCAGGCCCGGGTGCGGAGAGCCCGCGTTGGGCGGGCCAAAAGGTGGGCGTGTCAGGAGTGGGATTCGAACCCACGCCTCCAGGGGAGACTGCGACCTGAACGCAGCGCCTTAGACCGCTCGGCCATCCTGACGGCGGGCCTGGGCGCGCCGCCGCTCGCCTGGCTGGGACCCGGCGCCGACCCCGGAGCTGGCTGGCGGCCGTGTGGGTGCGCGACGGACGGACGGACGGACGGACGGACGGGACTCGCGTCCCGGTCGACGAGGCCAACGGCCCGCCGACTGACTCTGCTGGCGCCGCCGCCCTCGCCGCGGTCCTCGCCGCCGCCCCCTCCCCCTTCCCGGGGCGCGCACCCTGCTGCCGGCGTCCGGCCCCCCCGCCGCCCCCGCCGCCCGCCGCGGCCCATCCCCGGCGCGGGGCCTCCGGCTCGCTCGCGCAGCCCTGCTTGCCGTGTCGGGCGTCTTCTCCCGCCGCCATCCCCGCGCGGCTGGGCGGGGCGGGGGCGGCGGCGGGTCCGGGGGCGCGACGCTCCGAGTCGGGCCGGGGGACTGCTGTGCGCGCTGACGCGGCGGCCGGGGGGGCGGGCCGGGTGGGCCGTGGCCCGGGGCACGTGGCGGGCGCCTGGCAGGACGGGCGCGCGGGACGTCGAGGGCCCGGGTGGGCGTGGGCAGGCAGGCAGGCCGGCGGGCGGGCGGGCGGGCGGAGAGGGGTCGGGCGCCCGGGCGGCCGCCGCCGCCGTCCTCGTTAGTATAGTGGTGAGTATCCCCGCCTGTCACGCGGGAGACCGGGGTTCGATTCCCCGACGGGGAGGCGAGACACGCCCTCTTTTGGTCGCGGGCGCCGCCGCCGCGCTGCCCAAACGTACGCCGGCCCCCAGGGCCCTCCTTCTCCTCCTTCTCCTCCTTGTCCTCCTTCTCCTCCCTCGTGCCTCCGCCCGGCCCCGTGCGGCCAGAGGCGCGGGGCGACCGCGGGGGCCCGTCCTGCCCGCCGTCGACCCGACCCCCCGCACCCCCTGCCCTTCCTCGTCGGCCCTGGCGCCCTGGCGCCCTGGCGCGTGCGGGCTCGGCCCAGCCCAGCCGGGACCTCCTGACGGGAGGCTGGCCGCCACGGGCTCCTCGCTCACGCGACGGACAGCTGCCCGGCTGCCGGGCTGCCCGTGGAGGTGGCCGTGGGGGCCGGGCCGACTGTGCGGGCGGGGCGGGGCGGGGCGGGGCGGGGCGCGGGTGGCGGGAGGGAAGGGAAGGGAAGGGAAGCGCGCGCCGGGGGCAGGGGGCAAGGGGCGGGGCTCCCCGGCGGGCAGCCGAGGGCCCGGGAGCCGCAGGGCGGCGAGAGCGCCCCCCAGAGGCGGGCGGCGGAGGCGGCGGGCGGTCGTGCCTGCGGAGCAGCCAGGGCTGCGTGGGGGTGGCGCGGGTGGGGCGCCGGGCGGCCGCTGGTGGCGCCCGCGACGGCGCAGAGCTGCGGCCGGCCGGCACGTCGGGGCAGGGCTGCGGCAGGCGGCGGAGGCGGTGGCGAGAGGGCGAGGAGGCGCTGGTGCGGAGCCTGGGCCGGCGTCCGGGGGCGGCCCGGGCTGTGCAGCGTTGGTGGTATAGTGGTGAGCATAGCTGCCTTCCAAGCAGTTGACCCGGGTTCGATTCCCGGCCAACGCAGCTGGCCAACGTTTTGCGCGGCTCCAGGGCCCCGGTGCTCAGGCCCGATGGGAGCCGGGAGCCGGGCGCGACGCTGAGTGCGTGCGTGTGTGTGTGTGTGTGTGTGTGTGTGAGAGAGAGAGAGAGAGAGAGGAGGAGGAGGAGGCGCGCAGCGTTTTGACGGCGCGGCGGGCGGGCGGTCCGGCCAGGTGGCTCGGCGGGGCCGGCGGGCGGCTGCGCGTGGCCCGGCGGGGGCCCTGGAGGCCAAGCAGAGGCGAGTGGGCGGTAGGGAGGGAGGCGCCGGGTCCAGGGCGCACGGGCCAGGCGCGCAGCCTGACGCTCCCTGGTGGTCTAGTGGTTAGGATTCGGCGCTCTCACCGCCGCGGCCCGGGTTCGATTCCCGGTCAGGGAAGCCTTTCTTCTTCCTCTCGCAAGACCGCCGCCGCACACCCCTTTTAGCCCAAGCTCGCTCGTGCGTCTCCCTGGCCCCGAGCTGACCGAGGCTGCGCGTGCGCACGAGGCCACCCGCCCCGTCGAGCCCAAGGCTGGCTTGCCTGGCGGGCTCCGTCGGGCCGGCCCAAGCCTTTTGGCCTCGCTGGCTGGCTGGCCGGCAGGTGGGCCGACTGGAGGTCTCGGCGTCTCGCGGCCGCCTCCCCCGGACGCTCGCCTGGCTCCCCGTCTCGCTCCGCCCCAGGCCCGACAGTCCGGGACGCCGTCCGACCCCAGCCGAGGCCACCGACAGGCCGGGCGCCTCGGGCCTCCGTGGGTGCTTGGACTCTCCCGCAGCACCCCTGCCGCCGGGAGAAAGGTCGTGGCGGCTCGCAGCGCCCCCACCCCCGGCCCCCCGCTGGCTCCTTGGTGAGGTGCTACTTGGCGGCGGCCGCGCTGGGGGCATGTGGGGGCGGCGGGCCGAGGCAGAGGGGGCCGGGTGTGGGGAGGGTGAGCCACCTGTCTCTCTCTGAGTCGGGGGTCACTTGCTGGAGCCCCCGGTGCCTTCTCTCGGCCGTCGGCCCGGCAACCGCCAGCGATGGCGGCGCACGTGGGTGGTGGTCTTGGGCTTGGGCGGGGATGGGAGCAGAGCGCCGGCCCCCGCCGCCCCCGCCCGGGCAGGCGGTGGTTGGAAAGCGGTTGTGGGCGTGTCCCGGTGGCCGGACCACCAGGCAGTGGAGGCCAGAGAGCAGGGAGATAGATGCAGGAGGCCAGTGGGGCTAACCCGCGGGCCGGGCAGGTGGGAGGGGGCGGAGGCACCCGGGGGACAGACGGGGTGCCCTTGGAGGCCCCGGGTCAGTCCAACTGCACGACCGCTACCCCGAATCCTGGGGCAGAGGGGCAGGCGTGTTCCCCGACACAGCTTCCTCCACCCCACGCCCCCGGCCCGGCCCCGGCCCCGGCCCCAGCCCCACGTGGCCGGCGCCCCAGCTGGATGCTGCTGGAAGGTGTTGCCATTAGGCCTTTGGCTGGATTCAACGCATGGTACTCTACTTCTGTATTCTTCGTTGTCTCGTATAGCTGTTCTAATCAAATTAGTAGATTTTATTTAGTGAGTAATACAAGTTTGCATAAAGGTCTCTTGGGTCTATTTGGGATGTATACTCTCAAGAATGAAGAATTCATATTAGCTCCAAAAGTTAACGGTATGCCCTCATGTGTTTTTTTTTACAGTTTAAGGGAGAACAAGGCCCTGATCAAAATTGATTTCGTTGTAGTCTAAAGCATGAGATTTATATTTTTCGCGTTTTATGACCCTCAGTGTCATTCTTCTTATTCCAGTGAGGGTATAGGAGTACATTATGTACCTATATTAGTCTTAGTATTAACACTCCACTGTACATCTTTCATCATGTGTTCTATTAAAGAGCCTCCTAGTTTGTCATAGTTTTAGTTCATCACATATTCTCTGTTTTTTCTGAGATGCCTGATGGCTCCCTGAAGCATGTAATAGTGATCTCCATGTTATGAGTCCAATTCCCACCTTGGGCATAGATTTTACTTAAAAAAATAAGTTACACTTTCCCGTGGGAGGTGCCTTCTCTACCTGGAGAAAAGAGACCTAAATATCTCCCAAGGTAAAGGTATATTGAGAATAATCTATTTGCAATATTTCAATGTAGTATTAGTGGTGATTGTGATAAAATGTTCCATGCCATTCAATTTTGGGGAATAAAATTATAATTAAAAATTTTTAGAGAAAAATTTGGATCAATGTTAAATGTGTTTTATTATTTGTCAAACAGTTTTACTCTAGCAATTTCTATTACTCAATGTTTGCACTTTGCAGGAAAAATTGTATGTTCATTAGTTTATTATTTGTATTCTAGAAAACTAAGCAGTATTTCGAGTATTCATTACTATGTGCCTGTTTATGACATATATAACACAATATAGCTGTTTAAAAACATGAGTAAAAATGTATATATGTCACTTATTCTTTTGTGGTAGTCAGACCCTTTCTGTAGATCGCCATCTCTTGGTTTCAAAGCTGGCCACAATCCTTCCACATACTGTATGGGGTTTTTTTTGTCCGTGTGAATAACAGCACGTAGCTAAAATGTAAGTATGTCATTTCCAAGATGAGGTTAGAAAATACTGTGGCTTCAATCTTGGGCTCTGTCTGTGTGTCTGTTTCTTTCTCATAACCTTCTTTGGAGGAAGCCAGTTAACATTTTCTGATGATGCACCTGCAGGCTATGGAGTAGCCCAGAGTGGGAGGAACAAAAGGTGTTGGAGCACCCAGCCAAGTGAATTGGGTCCTCCATTCCAGTTGAAGCTTCAGATGACTGCAGGCCGGTCAGCAGCTGAGGACTGGGAAGCAGATCCATGAAGCTAAGTTGCTTCTGGACTCCTGACTCTGGAAACTGCGATCGAATAAATGTTTCTTCTTTTAAGCTGCTAAGTTTTGGAGTAATATAACATGCACTCCATTTGTAATAATATATAAGTTATCCAAAGATAACTAATACAAATAGTATGTTAAAAAAAGGGGTACGGAGGTGGGTTAGTTGGTTGAACGACTGCCTTCGGCTCAGGTTGTGATCCTGAGATCAAACCCTGTGTGTCATGCTCCACGCTCAGCAGGGAGCCTGCTTTTCCCTCTCTGCCTGCCATTGCCCCTGCTTGTGCTCTTTCTCTGTCAAATAAATAAATAAAATATTAAAAAAAAAAAAAAAAAAGAGGGCAATCCGGGTGGCTCAGCGGTTTAGCGCTGCCTTTGGCCCAGGGTGTGATCCTGGAGACTGGGGATCAAGTCCCACATCAGGCTCCCTGCATGGAGCCTGCTCCTCCCTCTGCCTGTGTCTCTGCCTCTCTCTGTGTCCCTGATGAATAAATAAATAAAATATTTAAAAATAAAAAAAAAAAGAAAGAGAAATAGGATGTGTGTTTTCTATGTAATCACTTAGGATGAGGTCTTCCTGGAGTCTATACTGGAGCTGAGAGGGCTGCTAATACAACATGACTAGCATCCATATTAAAAAGGGAAAACTTAAAAAAATTTTTTTTAATTAAAAAAAAAGGGAAAATCAGTACACTCACATGGGAAGAACTCCAGGGAAAGTTTGGAGTTATGCTGCCACAAGCCAAGGAAGTATCAGAAGCCAGGAAAGAGGCCTGGAACAGATCCTTCCCTAGAGCCTCCAGAGGGAGTATGGCCCTGCTGACACTTTTTTTGTTTTGTTTTGTTTTGTTTTCCTGCTGACAGTTTGATCTCAGTTCTGACCTCTGAAACTGTGAAACAATAAGCTTATGTTGGTTAAGCCACTCAGTTCACAGTACTTTGTTATAACAGCTGTAGAAAAAGAATACATTGGGTTGAATAAAATCGATGATTGAATTTATTTAATCTGTCTCGAAGAAGGCCCTGACTCTTCCTTCTTCCAATACCCTGCAGAAGAGATGTATGCATTTCTGAAAAATCATGCGATCCCATTTTAAACAAAAACAAGCATATGCCTTATTGTGTGGCCTGGTGGCTAAGCTTTGTAGACCCACAGGGGAAACCTTCCACGATTAATTCAGTGAGAATGGAATCAAGGTCCCCACGTCTGTGATTGAGCGAATACCTGTTCTTGCCCGCACAGCTCAGGAGTGTATTGTGGTGCCATGAGGAATTGTGATGAGAATTATAGTGGAGGGGACTGAAGCACAAAAATCTGGAAGCATAAATCATTTATTTTTTCCTTTGATTTTTTTTTTTTTTTGGTTGGTATTTTTGTGTGTGTTGTTGTTATGGAGAAGAAAATTGCTTATCCAATCATCAAAAGGAATGAGGTGAGCCCTCCAGAAAACTGCAAGTAAATCACTATTAATTCCCAATCCTTCCACCCTTCCCTGAGCTCCCTCACTGCTTGCATTCCCAGATCTCTGGATCTTTGCCTCCTTTGACCAAAATATCAGCCGGAAAAGCTGATTCTTCCCATGGCATTACTGAGTGGCCGCAACAAGAGAAGAATGTTGATTATAAGAAAACAAAACCCAGTCACGCGAGAGGAAATACAGATGCACCATAAACCAAATGCACCCTAAACCATAAACCTTTGAGAGGAAACCTCAAAGATATTCAAAGACAGGGAAATAAGCATGACGTCAGCAGACTGAAAGTGACACAGGAAGTGTGTTCGGGAAGCCAGAATTGGAAGACAAAACCACACTTGTCTGCTTTCTTCCCTACGTGTCTCCAATTCCCAGCAGCTCTCTCATTTTCTCTTGCTCTCTCCCTCTCTCCCCTCTCCATCCTCCCTTCCTTCCCCCCTCCTTTTCTCAGATGGCTTGCTTTACTTATATGACCTAACATGTTCTGATTTGATGTGACCTTTCAATTAAGTACCTGCCATCATCTACATGAAGTATTTGCACCTCAGTTCATTTCAAAGTCTGATGAGTCACTGGTCATTCCGTGAGCTTCATCCCCCTTGGGGGACTGTAGGTCCCAGCCTGACCTAGGGCAGGAGGAGGGTGAAAGAGTTAAGAGAGGGCTTTTCCTGCCTGAAAGACTTAAGGCAGCCTCTTCCAGCTGTTAGCAGGGTGCAGGAAGTGGGGCATGCATGTTAGGTATCTGCAGACATTTCCTATTATAAATAGATACCGACATTATCTCTTTTTTCCTTCTGTTGTGGCTATCATATCTGGATGTATCATGTAAAAATTATATACTTGCAATTTGGTAAATGCTAAAGGGATCATCCCCATTAGGGAGGAGATGATTTTTTGCTTTCACTTTTTTTATTTCTCACTTAAAAAAAATGCACCTATTATATCTGTGAATTTAAATAGGTTTACGTTACATTTCTCTTTTTTAATTAATTTTTTTTCATAATACATTTCAATTGGACATTTATCCTGTCAGGTTTTCCAGGAAGCTGTTTCTTCTCCTAGCCCTTTATCTGGTGATGCGTATCTACTCCATATTCTTAGTTAAATACAGAAAGTTTAGGTCTGTGTTTAGCAAACAGCAACTGGCATTGCCTTTGAACATTCTCCCATTTACCTATAATCTGGCTTGCAAACTCTTGAGTTCTCTCCATGATTTATTAGGGAGAATTCTCTGACTTTGACACTTGATACTGACTTCCTGAACACATTTTTTAACCTGCCCTTCAAATCCAGGAACGTGTAGCCATTGATATTTTGGTTGTCAACTTTGACTCTCTTTCATACTTAGTTTCACACCAAGCAATCCTTGAGCATTCCAGACACAGAGCAGTTTCCATCCCTGCCTGGCTGTTCCATCTTCTCAGAATGTTCTTTCCCTAGATATCCCCTACCTCAATTCCCTTCTTCTTCCAAATCTTTACTCAAAGGTCATCTTTTCACCCTATTTAAAATTGCAATCCATTCCCCACTTTTTCTTCATAGTACTTATCATCTCCTATAATTTAATAGATTCATTTCTTATTTTGTATCTCTCCAATATAATGGAAGCTCCGTGAAAGCAGGGATTTTGTCTGTTTTATTCATGAATGTATCTCCAGTGTCTAGAACAGTCCCACACATAGGAAGCACCTAATATGTATTTGCTGAATGAATGAAAATCTGTGGTTTGGGGGCTCTGAGCCTTTTTCCCAGGCGACGCTCACAGCTATACCTGAGGACATCCCTCTGAGGCTTTTATTTTTGCACTTTCCCATTCTACTAAGCCAGAAAAATGTATCATCATGGGAAAAATAATGATGCCCAATTTACAATGAATGAAAAAGACACTCTTCTCCATTGACAAACGATCATGCTGATACATTTCAGCTTTCCTACCTCAGAGAATTCCGGGTCTTCATGAACTTCTTTCAGGAATAGAGGTGGTGTAGTTCAAGATACCATCTTTTTGTATCCCGACCTTGTTCACAGGTTGTTTTTTTGTTTTGTTTTGTTTTGTTTTTTTTAAAGATTTTATCTGAGAGAGAGAGAGCATGAGCAGGGGGAGGAGAAGAGGGAGAGGGACATGCAGACTCCGTGCGCAGATTGGAGCCCAACTCTGGCTGGCGGGATCCCAGGACCTTGAGATCATGACCTGAGCCAGAATCAAAGAGTTGGGTGCTTAACCGGCTGCCTAACAAAGATCACAGTTCAGCAAGACAGGAGTCTCCCTCAGTAACGTCTTAGTGATTTACAAGAAAAAAGCATTCTTATCAACAGCGTAACTTCCAAAGACTCAGTTTTCTGGAGCCCTCCCATCCATAGTCATGTGAGAAACAAAGGTAGAAGGGAATGTAAATTAAAAAAAACTTCCTTATAACACGCAGCCCATTGACAAGGACTTGTGATAGGCATAGTATCGCATTCCTCCAGGAACCTCCCAACTGTCTTACAGTTAATGCTTTCCGAGAGGGAAAAACAACCTTAACTTGACCATTGCAAGGCCTCCAGTATCTTGTAGGCCCTCTTTAGCAGACAAAAATTCACAATTTTCAAAAATTGTGAAAAATTCTTGTGAAAATCTCCTTATGGGACACCTGGGTGGCTCAGCGGGCTGAGCGTCTGCCTTCAGCTCGGGGTGTGATCCTGGAGCCCCAGGATCAAGCATCAGGATCAAGTCCCACATCCGGCTCCCTGCGTCGAGCCTGCTTCTCCCTCGGCCTATGTCTCTGCCTCTGTGTGTGTGTGTGTGTGTTTCTCACAAATAAATGAATAAAAACATAAAAAGAAAAAAAAAATCTCCCTTTTTCCTTACCCCCAACCTTCAAGTGTATAATCAGTCATTCCTCACCCTTATAAAGCAGCCCTTCCTGCCCACTGGGCCTTCTCTGTGCTCTAATAAAAATAAGTGCCCCAAATTGGTGCACCATGTTGCACCAATGATGGCTCAAGGGCTCTTTCCTGGCCCTCAGCTCCGCACCCCACCAACACAGCCACATTAAAAAAAAACTACATAGTCCTGAGAAGAAATTGCAGGACACACACAGCACAGCACAGCTAACAAGTGACACAAGTGGGAAAGTTTATTGCGGGGGGGGGGGGGGGGGGGGAGAGAAGGAGCTCCAGGGTGCCCTGGAGGGTGGGGGTGAGGGTGGGTTTCTATCTTTTACTGACAATTGTTAACTAGCAGGGCAAAATAATGAATTCATTCCTTGGAGCAGACTCCAGGTTTTCAAGCCTTTTCTTCCTAATTTGCTCAGGGGTTTCCGTCAGGGCGTCCTGCATCTTAGGGCCCTTCCTGTGGAGGGGCGGCCAGGCCTCCGTGCCCTCCTGCCACCTCTCCCCCCTCCTGTTAGAACCTGACTGACTGCCTCTGCTACAGCACCGACTGGCTTTGCTTCCCACAGCCATTTGGCTTGATTACAACTTTGTAGTTTCTTTCCCTTCACGGGAGGGAACCCATCTTGTTTGTTAGCTGTTGTGGTCTAATTATTATTATTTTTATAAATAAGAAAGGGTATTCCTAAAAAGATTTTATTTCAGAAAGGAAGAGAGCACAAGCAAGGGGAGGGGCAGAGAAACAGACTCCCCACTGTGCAGAGAGCACCCCTCCACCCCCCCCACCCCCCCACCCCCCCCAGCCAGGACCCCAAGATCACTACCAGAGCCAAAGACAGGGCTTAACCAACTGGGCCACCCAAGCAACCTGTTGCTAATTATCGGGTCCCTTGTTCTTACTGCGTTAGTCAGTGAATCCCACCCAGTCCTGACCTCAGAGGAAGTGGTGAATGAATCTGCTGATATGGTCTGGATTCCCCAGTTCAATGTTTGCCAAAAACACTTCCCTGGTCACAGAACTCCTTGATAGGCCTCGCGGAATGAAAGGTCGTGTGGTCAAAATAATGCAGAATGTTCTGCGTACACTGTTCCTCTTTGTATATTCATAACGCCCATTAAAGGCTCCAGGAAGCCCTACTGCAAAGAAAACTTTTAAACTAAGTTTTATACGGCATTAGCCATATAAACTTGTTTCTGGAATGTTCTTCCTTACAGATATCCACATCTCACTTCATCATGGTCTTGACTCAAATGTCATCTTATCATGAGGTCTCCTTGATCATTCACTATAATCCCCTCCCTCACCATCCCCCTCTCCCATTTTATTTTCCCTCATTGTACTCATTTACCAAGTGAGGGAACATATGTTTGCTTGCTTAATTGTTTATTGCCTAACTATCCCACCTCCTATCAGCCGGGCCTTTGTCTTGTTTGCTGCCATATATTCAGAGTGTAGATCAGTGTCTGGCACATGATAAAGCATTCAATAAATATTTCTGGAATGGGTAAATTCTTTAGCATTTGAAATCAGAAGAATTTCAAACCTAGAAAATCCATAGACATGATGTAGTCCAATCTCCTCATTTTAAAATTGAGGAAGCAAAAAAAAAAAAAAAAAAGAAAGAAAGAAAAGAAAAGAAAAATTGAGGAAGCTGTGGCCCAGAGGGTCGAAATAACTTGTTTTAAGGTATATAGGTAGTTGGTGTTGTAAACCTTTTATATACAGCTTGGGATTGTACTATATACATTTTGCTTTACAACTTGATTTTTGCACTTGTTGTTGGGCCATGAGCATCCCTCCACTTCATAATGTCCATTTAAGTGATTACTTTAAAATATGTCCTACTTCTGAAGATACTCAAGCTAAGCTACTAAACATAAGTGGATATATTTAAGTGTATATATGAAGTTAGCATCGTAAGATGAGCCTTTATATCGGAACCTTTCTGAACTGGAAAGTAGAGAGGGACGCCTGGGTGGCTCAGTGGTTGAGCATCTGCCCTTCGCTTGGGTCATGACCTCAGGGTCCTGGGATTGAGTCCCACATCATGCTCCCCTCAGAGAGTCTGCTTCTCCCTCTGCCTGTGTCTCTGCTTCTCTGTGTCTCTCATGAATAGATAAAAATATTTAAAAAAAAAAGGGGGGGGGGGAGAAATGAATGACTTTGGAAAGATGCCTATGTGGTCAATGTCCAGGTATGAAGGTGCTTGCTTTAGGGCTATCCCTGGAATTATTGGGGGGCAGGATGGGTGGGGGTTTGAGCTACTGAGGACTGGGAGAGAATGTTGAAGGAACTTGTACAGACAGTCCCCAAACAGGCCAGGGCACAGATCTCAGGCCAGGTCACCTTTCTTTCTGAGGTGAGGACCGTTCTCTTGAAGGCCCTTGGCTAAAATGTCCCAAATGTGATACCCAGGCATGCCTGGCCTAGACTCTTAAGGGTGAATGAATTTAAAGCTGACAGCTCCTCTTTCTTCTGTGGCTATAAAATAGGTTCCTTCTTTTTGAAGATGACTTGATTTTCCACCGTGGAAGCCATTCATTGCACACTTCAAACATTCTCTTTTCTCCTGGACCAGTCAAATCACCTGGACCCATCCCAGTATGGCTGATTTCTCCAGCAGCAAACGTTGCCAGCTCCTTCTCACCCTTACACAGGGAAATCGTTCACCAAGAGAAACCCAGTCCAGAAGCCAGACTGACCTCTGCATCCTGACTCCGCCTCCCTCTTCAAAGGCCTCCTGAGCTCTCCAGGAGGGTTCTCAGCTCTCTGAGGAGAAAACAGCCGCTTATGGAACACGGTTTTTAGTTTCTCTTTTTAGAAATCGGTTTCCTTTGAACTAGGCAAATATCAATGTAATACACAAAAGTCAACTTTAAGTTCCTCTGATAAACTACTGAGGTTTAGCGTTGCAATGTGGCCTCACACCCTTAGGGCCTCGTCAGTGTTGCAGGGAGTGTCTGCTTGCCACTGCCACCTGGGAGACTCAGGCTCCATCCCCAACCTGCAAATGACAAGGGCATTTTGTTTTCTTTCCTCCCCTCCCACACTCACGTCCGGGAAAATCTCTCCCGTTTGGCCTACTGTGCTTTGCTGGAAGAAGCCGGCCTCTGGGGCAGTGCCCGCGGCGACCCCAGGGGCAGGGACGGGTCTCAAGAGCGGGCGCTTCCACCGGCGCTCATGGGCATCCTCCTAACAGGGCCCCGCTCCTCCGAAGAAGGTGACTTGGTAAAGGAGGGGAACCAAAACAAAGGAATACTGGCTTAGCTAGCTGGTTTCCTTTGGGTCAGAGTCACAAATCCAAGAATGAAAAAGGACCTAATTAATTAAAAGGAAGAAAAAAAAAAAAAAAAAAGAGGCAACGTTGCATTGGCCGGGAATCGAACCCGGGCCTCCCGCGTGGCAGGCGAGAATTCTACCACTGAACCACCAATGCTCGCGCTGCAGCTGCCCCGGCGCCGCCCCTTGACTCCAGCGCGGCCCTCGCTCCTTCCCGCCCGGACTCGGGTCTTTGCCGAGTCACCACCGTCCCGAGAGCCGTGCCTTTCCGTGTCAAGACAGCAAAAGGTTACGCCTCCAGAAATAACAGCGCCGCCAAACACTATTGGAAGTCCCGGCCCTTCCTGGGGGCGCGGGCCCTGCCGCGAGGTCCGGTCCACGGGGCGTCCACGCCGCGGTGGCCCCGCCCGCCTGCTTCCCGGCGCCGCCGCTGCGCATCTTCCACGAGCACCCGGCGGCCGCCCTTGCCCCCGGGCTCACCCACCCGGGCGCAGGCGCTCCACGCGGAGGGGGGAGGAGGAGGGAGGAGGGGGATGGGAGGAGGGAGGGGGACGGAGGAGGGGAGGGGGGAAGAGGGAGGGGAGGGGAGAAGGAGAGGACGGAGGGGGGGAGGGGAGGGGACAGAGGGGGAGGGAGGGGAGGGGAGAGGACGGAGGTGGAGAGTAGGAGGGGGAGGGAGGAGGGGGGAAAGGAGGGGGATGGGAGGGAGGAGGAGGGGGAGGGAGAGGAAGGGGAAGGGGATGGGAGGAGAGGGGAGAGGAGGGAGAGGAGGGGGAGGGAGGAGAGGAGCAGGGGAGGAGGAGGGGAGAGAAGGGGGAGGAGGAGCACCTTCGATGTCAGGGTTCGGTCTGCAGGAGGAAGTTGGGAGGACAGTTTGGGAGGCTGAGTGGCACAGGCCGCGGGGGGGGGGGGGGGGGGGGGGGGGGAGGCCCAGAGGGACAGGATGGTTGCCAAGAACACTCTAGAGGCCGGTGTCTTCCCTGTGAAGGGCCCCTTGCGTGAGGAGAGCCTCGGAGGCAAGATTTCCAAAGAGGACAGGGTCAGGAAGTCCTTGGGAGCACAGCCGGGGTGGCAGAGGAGGAGTGTGAGCATCAGAAGAGGGAGCTGGAGCAAGTCTGTGCGCTCACCTCTCCGGGGCCCTGCGGAGGCCTGCGCCCTGGGGTTCGAAGCCGGCCTGGGAGCCCCAGGGCTGGGCCCGGCTCTGAGGAGGTGGATTGATTGGCCCCTCCTGACAAGTGCTCTGTGACCGCAGGGGCTGGACTGTCCTCCTGATCCTGCCCTGGGCTCCAGGACCGGGAGGGGAGGAGAATCCTCCTCCCAGGCAGGGAGCTTTCTTCTCAGGGTGTTGTGTAGCTGAGGCCTGTGTCATTTCACATTGTAATAGGCTCTTCTCCCATTTCATACAGGCGAAGCAATTATTATTATTATTATTGTTATTGTTATTATATATTTTATTTGAGAGCGTACACAAGTGGGGGGAGCGGCAGAGAGAGGGAGAAGCAGACTCCCAGCTGAGTGGGGAGCCCCAGGCGGGAGGGCCATGATCAGGGGAACCGAGAGGTGACCTAAGCCAAAGGCAGTGGCTCAACAGAGGGAGCCACCCAGGTGCCCCCCAGGAAGTAATTATTATTAACATTTGTGTATTAACTTAAACATCGCTTTTACCTACTTTTTGTTGTTACTTGCATGTATGGATTTTGTCAATATATGTGGATTTTCCGATATATAAATTTAAATAAACTTTTAAAACTCCGCCTTAGTTTTCATTCCAACCAATTAAATACATAAAAAGGCCAGGCTTCAGAAGCGGAAAACGTTGGGGTCACTGTTAAAGGAGGAATATGAAGAAAACTTACAAACGTGTGTGTGTGTGTGTGTGTGTGTGTGTGTGTAATTTCCACAGAGGAAAACAGGGCAAGGAGAGTTCAAGACAGTAGTAAAGTCTGAGGGCTGATAGGAGAGGGCTATGAGTTATCAGCTGGAAGAGTTAAGGAGATGGAGCGGGAAACGGGGAGAATGGAGAGAAATTTCAAGTCCTGGCAAGGTTCCCATGTATGACCCTAAGATAAAACATCCTGCATTGGGATTCTAGTTTAGTTTGCCTGCATGTCCTAATACACTGATGAATAGTTTATGTGCTAATTAGTTGCCTCTAATCAAATGACTTTATCTAGTGTTCTTTTAGACAACAAATCCCAGTTCTGGACTCTGGAGATGTAGTTTCTTCTGACTCTGGAGAGAGTATATCTAGTGGTGTTGATCTTCTGTGTATGAGAGAAATAGCATGGGTCCATCTGCTTTCTGCTGATGGGCCCTACAGTGATGCTGATGATGATGATGATGATGATGATGATAACAGTCACGTATCATGACAAAATTGGAACCAGACTGCTTAGGTTTTCCCTTCTGTTCTTTTCTATATGGTGCAAGTTAAACTCTCTGAGGTTCGGGCTCTGCTTCTACATGGGAGGTGGGGGTGGGTGATGAATAGGACTGGTCTCAGGATTGCTAAGAGGGTTCAATTACGTAAGAAGTGATGAAGAATGTTAGGCATCTAGCATATGAGTAACAAAAATTAGCTGTTACTAATTATTTCAGTTGAGTGTCAACTACATAGCAGGTACTTGACATATACAATCTAGTTAAATCCCCACAACAGCAACATCACAGGGTTCTAGCTCTTTTGGAAGATGAGGATCCTGAGGCTCAGAGACGTTGAACACTTTATGCAGGTCACATAGCTATTAGGTGCGTGTGGGGGGGGGAGTGGGTTGGAATTCAGAATCCTGTCCTGCCAGATTCTAAAGCCTGTGCGTTGTCACCTCACAAACAGGCCATAACTCTACTTATTATCAGAACCCCCCACAGATGTTGTGAAATTGGATATGTTGTTCCTTTAGAACACAGTTGGATGCTGAGCCCTGAGAGAAAGATGCATATTTTATGGTATTATTTACATTATTCACTAAGTGAATATGTGCTTTTTATAAGCAAATGACTCAAGCTGGGAAGTATCCTCAGGTTCCATTTTACTGCCAGTTAAGTAAATGACAATATGTGAGCGAGGATAAACTTGCATGAGTTCTTTCCCAGTTAACCGGGTCCACACTATCTCTCCTATGAGCAACGGCAGATGCATTTTTATCTCAGAAATGCAGTTGGGTTTGGCTAGAGCAAGGCCACATCAACAGAAGCTGAGAGTTGTCTCCAGAAGGGGGGACGAGAGGGGTTTGCAGAAACAACCCACCCTTCCCGTACCTGTCATTTCACATTTTTAACTGCTCTCTTTTCTGTGTCTGGTCTGCTTCCTGGGCATCCTGGTTTCACATCGAAGGAACCTGCCCCCCAAAAGAGGACACGGCATACACATTCAGTACTACACTTTCCCTTCGCTGAATTTCCTTCCAACTTCCGACAGGGACCACCTAACCTGTTAGTACCTCCCAAGAGGAATGATGGTATGATGGTACTCTTGTTGCCAGGTGAACCAGGGTGGTGGAGGGGTGGGGGTCGGTGTGTGTGTGTTTGTGGGAGACCCAGGCCCTGGGGCCTCTAC
This sequence comes from Canis lupus familiaris, assembly GCF_011100685.1. Taxonomy (NCBI): domain Eukaryota; kingdom Metazoa; phylum Chordata; class Mammalia; order Carnivora; family Canidae; genus Canis; species Canis lupus. The sequence continues at coordinate 21,759,981 of NC_049259.1, read as the reverse complement.
CCAGCCAGACCCCAAGGACTTGCAGAATGTTCTTGCTCTTGTCACAAGAATGAATTCAAAGGCAGACACACAGCATAGTGGACAAGTGACATACGTGGGAAAGTTTATTAGGTGAAGAGGACACTCTTGAGATAAGAGAGTGGCCAAGTGAAAGGGGGGTGAGAGGAGGAGTGTGCAAGTGTGGGAGTTGGGTTTATATCTTTTATTGACAGCTGTTAACCATGTGGCGAAATATTTGTTACTTGGGACAGGAAGCAGGGTTCCTGCTTTTTCTTCCTAATTTGGTCAGGGGTTTCCTGTCGTGGCATCTTCCTTCTGGGGCCATCAGGTTTGATCCGGCTTCTTGTGGAGGGCTGCCTGGACAGGCCCCTGACCTTTCCGTGGCCGGCCCTGACTTCCTCGTTGCCGGCTCCCAGGTCTTCTGTTGGAACCTACCTGCCTCCTCATAGCACTCACAGGGGTTAGAGAGTTTGTTAACATTTCAACAACATTTATCTTATTATCTCTTTAAAAATACGTATAAGGCACAAGAAGGAAAGTTCCCTTGTGCTTAATTGTGAAAACATTTCAGATCCTCTCGTGTGTGGTATCTATTTTTCCATAGAAGGATTAAACACCCCACCTCATCTACTTTTAAATGACTGTTAACAGTTTCGTTGCTTGGGGGACCATTTCTTGACTAATAGGCATCTTTATGTTGTATATAGTTCTTCAAGAACAAAATCTCAGCTGAGTAAATCTAAAGACCTAATTGGCTTGAGTATGTGATTCAAGATTGGGCGATATCCCATCTACTGAGTAAAGGGGAGTTCCAAGGCCTAGGTCAAAATGTGAGGTTTCTTTAGGAATAACGGTGGGACAAGGAAGTTACTAGCAAAAGAAAGGATTGGTCCAGACAAGGTCACTTTCCCTCATAGGTAAGAGCAGGGTCCTTTATCTGTCTTCTGGGGATGGAGAGGGGCATGTGGGGGATTCCCTCAGTGGTGCTGACTAGAACAGCCCTGACTCACTGGGTAAGACTACTTTTCTGGGGGAAAGTGAAGCTGCAATGACGTTAGGTATTAAGCCTCTGATTGGTGACTTGGCCCACCATAAGTGACTCCCTCTTGGCCCTGTGATTTTATTTTTAACACAGTTTGATTAGTGTAATAACAACTATGTCACGCAGTTCCTCAAAATATTACAACAAATTAGATCGAAATACATGCCCATTATTTAAAAATCAAATCTTGCTACAAGCTTTCCAATGGAAAAGCAGCATTTTCTTGCCTCACTCTCAATTCCTCACAGGCAGCCATTTTCAAGGTTTTGTTTTGTTTTTAAATTTCAAAAAGAGAGAAAGAGAGCGAGCGTGAGAGAGCACAAGGATGAGCAGGGGCAGAGGGAGAAGCAGACTCCCTGCTGAACGGAGAGCCCGATGCCCTGGGATCATGACCTGAGCCAAAGGCAGACATTTAATGGACAGAGCCACCGAGGCGCCCTTCAAGTTTTTTTTTTTTTTTTTAAGTGCCTTTTTATCATGCAATAATTTTTGATTGATGGAGGAGTTGTGAAGATACTTAGAAAATGACAGTCTATCCTTCACCCAGCTTCCATCCCCTAAGTTAAGATTTGACATAACCGTGATATCTTGCCAAACCTAAGAAGCTGACATTGGTACAATACAGTTCACTGAACTATAGACTTTATTCAGATGGCATGTTTTTCCACTTTTTTTTTTTTTTTTTTTTTTTTACTGTTTCAGAAACTGATCCAGGATCCCATGCTGCACTGCTACCATGTGTAACCCATGACTTGTGACTGGTCCCCAACCTTCCCTTGTGTTTCGTGATCTTGACCTTTTGGCAGATTGTCCCTCAGTTTGGGCTTATCTGATGGTTTTTCATGATTAGACAGGTTTTTGAGAAGAATGCCACAGGGTGAAGTGCCATCTTGATGAAGTCAGTCAGAGGTATATGAGAGCAATGGGACAAGTCACTGTTGATGCTCACCTTGATCACATGGTTAATGTTCAACTTGATTTTTGTACATGTCTCTCCTAGGAATGCATGGCAGTTGTCTTTCATTTAGACACAGTTGTTTTTTGTTTTTAAAGATTTTAGTTATTTACTTGAGAGTGAGCACGAGAGAGAACACCAACAGGGGGAGTGGAAGAGGCAGACGTAGAAGCAGAGGAGGGAGCCCAATTCAGGACTCAATCCCAGGACCCTGAGGTCATGACCTGAGCTGAAGGCAGACACTTAACCAACTGAGTCACCCAGGTGCCCCTAGACACAGTTTTTCATTTAATTTTTGATCTTGTGTTCTAAGCAGTGTCTGACATAAGTAAGCGCTCAGCTGATCCTGAGTAAAAGGTGCCTTGGTGAGAAGCAAGGGAAGGGATATTCCAAGTTCATGATCAACCTGTGCAGCAAAGGTACCTAAATTAGACAGACTGGAGATTCTCAAGCTTTTATATCCATATGGATCACCTGGAGATCTTACAAACTTCGGATTTGGTGGGTCTGAGGTGCGGCCTGCGGTCTGCATTTCTAATAAGCAAGCTCCTAGGCTCTCACCTAAGCCTCCCAAAAGGTCTATGTAGGTTATACTGCAGGCAAACTTCCCAAGATCACAGTCTAGTAAATAACAGAGAATGCAGTTTGTCTGGCAAACTTTTGCTAATGAACCTGAAGATCCTTCCATCCTCACACTTGTGAACCTCAACACACTCAGTCTCTTCATCTTGACAATTCTCTTGTCTTCCCAAAAGGACAACAGGATTTTTTCATAACCAGTTCCTCCTACATCTGAAAGAAAGCATCCTATTTGTGATCTTCAGAATAAAGAAGCTCTTAAGACAACAAACTCCACAAGTTGACCTTTCCTCCTACTTTTCCTGATTTGTTCTGTTGATATCTTGTCCTGGGTTTTGGTGACCCAGCAAACCTGCTGAATTAGCATTGGTGGCAGTGTCAGTGTCAGCAGCTGTTCAGGTTTTAACCTGATGCCTGGATGCTGGCAAAGGAGCTCCGGGCTGCTATCAGGAAAGTTAGGTACCTGGCCTGGCAGCATTCCAAAATGTAAGCTCAAGAAAGCCAGATCAAACCAGATGAGCCCAAGACAAAGAAGGCCTAACACTGACCAAGTAAGGGAGAAAAGGCCAAAACTCTGCTCCCAAAGAAATCTCCTCAACTAATAAATACTCTACCCCCTGGTTCACAACTGTCAATAAAAGATACAGACCCAAACCCTGGGTCCAGCTCTCTCTTGGGCACTCAGGCTCCCACATCTCCAGAGTGCATTCTCTTCCTTTTTAAAAAAACCATTCACTTTCACCACTCAACCACTGATTGGTCCCTCCTTGAATTTTTCTCTTCTGGTCCCTCCTTGGATAGTTTTCTTGCCACCAGACTGAGAACCTCCAGTCACATCCCAGGAACTGGCTGGGTGAAGGCCTCAGGGCCCAGGGGTCTCCCCAGTCCACCCTGCAACAGTAGGAGTCGGTGGGACAAGTCGGTGGGAAATGTGAGTGTGGTGCCCCAGATTGCGAATCCGAGAAACCACCAAGAAGCCGACACCGATGCAAACACACGAGGGTTTATTTACAAGCTCGAGCTTGGGTCCAAGTATACCCGACACAGCGAGCAGGGACTTGGACCCCGAGACTAAGAGGCCTAGCAGCTTTATAGGGACCAGTGGCCAATGGGATATGCAGAAAGTTGCACAGTCCTGTCGGTCCACAGGCAGGTGGCCGATTGAATTACATTTAACCTTAAAGTATCCATTTGAACTGGCCTATCACTGAGCTGATTTCTGATTAGGGTGTGCCCAGCGGCTTGACTAGGGTGGGGCAGCGCCCTAAGCAATAAGCAGGTCATGTGGGGGCGTTACAGGAGGTGGTGGGTGCAGCACAAAATGGAGTTAGTCCTGCTCTGCTTGTCCAGGGGTAGGGGATTTTTGTCAAATTTCCTGGGTCCCACAGTGAGGCCTACCAAAGTTTGACACTACTGTCGGCGTTAGAAGATTCTGGACAATTTAGCAAATAAAGGGATCTTAGCTAAGAGCTTTTTCTTGTTTACCTGAGAGGAGACTTTGAGTTCAGCCTGCCCTAGTGTGCCTGGCTGGCACACAGAAAGGACTCAAAATACGTTCATAGGTGTAGATCTTTATCTCAACTACTCCCTGATTTTGTAGACCGGTCTCCTGCCTACAGTACAGAAAAAAATAGATTCAGTCCCGTATTCACAGTGAAGCATAACATTCATATGCAGAGACGCAGGACAAAAAGAAAGTGTCCTTTAATCAATACTCCTTTCTCCATGAATTCAACTGTATTTGTTGGGAAAAGGGGAAAAAAAAAAAAAAAGAAAAGAGGATCTTGTCAGAAGTGGGATTCGAACCCACGCCTCCAGGGGAGACTGCGACCTGAACGCAGCGCCTTAGACCGCTCGGCCATCCTGACACGGGAGCTCCTCGCTTTTCTTATTTCATTTTCAGATCACCTTACAGGGCTGTATCGTGACGTCACGTCACTTCGATGCAGCGTTTATTGCTTGAAATAAAACTAGAACCCTCCCTGGGGTCCTTGGCAAAGCACCGGAAAACAAAACCGTCTCTGACTCCTCCTTCCTACTAAACCGTAAAGATCCATTTCCTCTCGCGCCCTTTCCGGCGGGTCTTCAGCCCCAAATCGCCGGCGCCGAATCTCACACTCGGCGGATCCGGAGCTGGGAGCGCGGACCCGAGCAGGCGGCGGGGAAAACCCCGGGCGGAACCGGGCCTCCGCGGACCCTGTGCCCCCGCGCCGCCCCCGCGGCCTCCGGTCCCGTCCGTAGCTGGCTGACCCGCGAGGAGTCGGGTCGGGATCCATCCTCGCTAAGGGAAGGCTCCATGTGCTGCAGGATCATGAAAAAAAAAAAAAAAAAAAAAAAAAAAAATCCACGACCTCCATCTTCCTTATATATGCAATTCGGAGCCCCCGGAAGCGCCGGCGTTGGTGGTATAGTGGTGAGCATAGCTGCCTTCCAAGCAGTTGACCCGGGTTCGATTCCCGGCCAACGCAAGCTTTTTTTTTTTTTTTTTTTTTTCCTTTTCCAGGAAGAGTGGGCGTTTTTTGTTTTGTTTTGTTTTGTTTTCGTTTTTTTTTTTTTAAAGGTCTGAACCCAAACTAGGAACTGCAGGCGCCGCTGTCTCCCTCTCGGGTTCCTCTGTCGCTGCAGAGCCTCCGTCCCCTCCCAGCCGGGCTCGGGCGGTGTCCCACTCTGAAGGCTTCGTTCTCGGCGGCTCCCGTCCAGGGACCGCCGCCGCTCTGGGCTCCGGGTCCCCCGCGGGTCCCGGCGGCCTGGTGGTGACTCCTTAAGCAATGATCCCGCGACCTTCCCCGCGGTTTTCCTCGTTAGTATAGTGGTGAGTATCCCCGCCTGTCACGCGGGAGACCGGGGTTCGATTCCCCGACGGGGAGACAGCGAAGGCTCTTTTTCCTTCCTCCTCGCTCTTCCTGCAGGAGCAAAGGGGATTCCTAAGTAATTTTAGGTTCGCTCCAGGAGTATGGTTGTCCCATGCGGAGTTCTTGGATGATGGGCAGGAGTACGGGTGGGTGCGGTTACTCAGACCCTGGGCCTTAGTCCTGCAAGTTTCCACCTGTTGTACCGCGGATGGGGCGTGCCGCGAGGTGTAACTTCTCGCCGCCCCCCTGGAAGAGAACCTCAGGGTGCAGCTCTACCCGGGCCCCGTATTCCTCATTTTCCCTCCCCGTCCTGCCCCCTCCCACACCCGCGGCCTACCAGGCGCTTCTTCCTTTCTCCCCCGTCTATTGCTCTCCAGCTGTGCCCAGCCCACGTGCGCTCTCTGCTGCCTTCCTACGACGGAGGCGTGCAAACAGCAATGAGCACTACTCTGACCACCGGAATACCTGTTCTTGCGTCACTAAGAAGTTGTCTGCTTTTGCACAAGCCCCTGTGGGCTTCGGTGTCCTCATGGGTAACGTGGAGGAGCCAAGCTACCGTTTCTGAGACCCTCGGGGGCTCCAAAGCCCTTTGCACGAGTGCCCTGCTCTCGCACCTGGCGCACCTGGCGCACCTGGAGCGCGCTCTATGCTCATGTTTTAAAAAGATACTACTTTTCCTGAATATAAGAGTAAGATATAGTCCTTGTAGGAAGTATGGGCGATAAGCAAACCACAAAGAAAGAAGAGGCATCCGCATTTCCGTCACCCAGGAAATCAACATTTTGCTGTATGTTTATCTCTTTGGCTTTTTTAAAAATGCAAAATTGGACTCCCAGGGTGCATATTTTTTAACCTACTTGTTTACTGAAAAATGTGACTATTTCTAAATTCATTAAATGTGTTAGTCTAAAACGTTATTTTAATGCCTTCGTTGGGCTGTATTAAATGGCCACACCCTCAGTTTCTTTAAGGAATCGCCTATTTTTGAGCATTTTTGTTGTGGCAGGGTTTTTCTGGCTCTTCTGGTGAGGCAGCTCTTGAAGTCTCTCCTGGGGCTGCTTTCACCATGGCTTCCTGAAATCTGTCCTGGGCACATGCTCATTTCAAGGATGAGCCAAAGACGTGGGAGCTGGATTTGCAGATTTGGCTTTCCAGAATGAGACCCTTTTCTGAGATTTACTTCTTTAATTTCCAGCCAGTCTAGCAGCCCTAAACCCTACCGCCACGCATGGGATATGAGACTAGGTTTCTAGATGACCTTACTACATGCCTGAGTCTCCTTTCCTGGAGAGAGCCCTCAGGATGAGGATCTTACCTGGTGATTCCTTCTTCCAGGGCTTCAATACTCTTTATTTTTTTTTTATCTGATTTGATTGCTCTCCGACTCCATACAGATGTTTTAAAAAGAATATTTTGTCCAGAGTTTATAGCTGTTATCTATGGAGTGATTAGTACTGTTCAAGCTCCTCCACCATTATGGAAACTGGAATTGCTTTTTAATTTTATTCATAGTGTTTTTGAACTTCAGAAGTTTCTAATTTTTATGTAGTCAAATACTTTCCCTGGTAGTTTTTAAGCTTTTTTTCATACGTTGAAAATTCCTTCCCCACTTCAATATCAGATCAGTTTTTGCCTTTTTTTTTCTTATAGTAGTTTTGTTTCCTTTTTGTTTTTTGGTATTATCCCTTTAATTCCTTTTTAAATTTTTAATTTTATTTTTAAAGATTTTATTTATTTATTCATGAGAGACAGAGAGAGAGAGAGAGAGGCAGAGACACAGGCAGAGGGAGAAGCAGGCTCCATGCAGGGAGCCCGACGTGGGACTTGATTCCCCGTCTCCAGGATCACACCCTGGGCTGAAGGCAGGCGCTAAACCGCTGCGCCACCCAGGGATCCCCCTAATTCCCCTTTTTTAAAATAAAGATTTTATGTATTTATTTACTCATGAGAGCACACAGAGAGAGGCAGAGACATAGGCAGAGGGAGAGGCAGGTTCTCTGGAGGGAGCCTGATGCGGGACTTGGTCCCAGGACCCCAGGGATCACAACCTGAGCCAAAGGCAGATGCCCAACCACTGAGCCACCCAGGCGCCCCTCCCTTTAATTCTTTTTGAAATTATTTCGAGATATAACATGGGGTAAGTCTATAACTCTATTCCCATCCCTTCACCTGATGGTTCTCCATTCAATTCATTGAGTAGTCCACCCCTCAACCACTGATTTGAAGTGACATCATTGATGGATACTCACCCATCCATCCCTCCCACACAGAGCAAAACACAAAGTCTGGGACACACTTGAGTCCTGTCCCAGCTTGGATCCATGAGGCAATGATGAAACCAGAAGATATCCAGCTTCCTCTTGGATATTATGAATGGCTGGGACTCAATGGCTTACTTACTTTAACACCCCTGTCCCTTCTCTTCTTGCTCATGTTTTTGGTATTCAGCTATGTGAGGGATGGCCCACTCTGACTTCCAAGACAGTTTTGATTCCATCTTGGGTTATTGGCTGTTTATCATGAACCCAGCAGATTGCAAGCTTTCTCTTAAATATTGTGAATCAATGGGATGGTATAAACTTTTCTGTGTTACACCATAGGGATCTTTTCCACAGGGATTTGGAATGAGTCCAACACATGGACCTGGAGCCCTTCCCTCCCTCCACTCCCATTGTCTTTTAAGAACAAAAACAGGCTTTGACCCATGCCAGTTTATCACAATATACCCACAACTGTGGCCCATGACAATGTAGTTCTTTAGATCTTTTCATGCCCTTGTTTTCTAACAGTTGTATATTAGAGGCGGAGGTGAGAACATGATCTGCTTGTATTTTAATTTGGTGTTGGTTTCATTTTATTTTGGCTTCTCAGTTTACTCACTGTAGTGGCTCTGTGGTTTGGTTTGCTCAACACTCATTCCAGTATCATCCTGGTTTGTTTTCCAGTGAGGTTGAGATTGGGAAGCTAAAAATGATATATTTCCTATGTTCCTCTGCCGCTGGGGTTCTGGTTTATGATTATGTTTCACTAACCAGATGTGCTTCCCTGAGATTTTGATTTGTAGCTGCAAGTCACATGGGAGAGAAACAGAGATACAATTTGGGAGGTGTAATAGTGGCCAATGCAACTTTGTCCTGGAGCAGAACAAAGAGAACAGAAGAGTTTGGGGAGTTATTCCTGGAAGTCAGCCTCGAGTCTTGTTTCTTCAGTCTTCCCAACACTGGGTAAATTATTTGTGCCCCTCAAAAAATCCTTTTGTATTTAAATAAGCAAGAGTAGATTCTGTTGTTTGCGATTAAGAACCGTACTGTGCTCATGCTTGAACGAGAAGCAATCTAAGTAATCTATCTAGATCTGGCATCTCTTTCTAAGCAACCCTTATTCTGGACTTTATATGGTTAGATTTTATATTCATATTTTATTTCTTTGGCTTTTGTAATAGTTTTAATACATGCGTATGTGTTATCAAATAAATATATATTATTTGGATTTTCACGCTTTTAAAGTTTATGTAACTGGTATCAGACAATACATATTCTTTTGCAACTAGCTTTTCCTTTTTTTTTTTTTTTACTAAATATCATTTTTATGGGATTCCTTTATGTTGAGACACATAGCCGTGAATGGTATTCAGAAGATTTTAAACAGTTGCAGGATTATATATTTCCACTATTCCCCATTAGTCCTTAACTATAAATATATAGATAGATATGTGTGTTTATGTATCTCAGAAAACTGATTTCCAGGTAATGTAAGTTGTAGTGCAAATACTATGTCAATCTTTCAAATCATCTCCAAAATATTTGACTTTTAATAATTGTTGGTTCTGTTTGATATGGCTGTCACTAGCTAAAGGATGCCTCCTCCTGAGCCCTGGTTTAACATGGGGGAACTGCATCAACTTTCTGCAATTTCTTTCCAAGTTGATAGTCATTAGGTGACTCGTCTGAGTAAGCTGAGAATTTTTTCCTAAAATTAGGAAAAGCCAGGCATTAATGATACTGAATCCTTTGCTATCTTCTGTTGAACTAACAACAACTCTAATACATTTTTTTCCTAGCCTTTAAAAAATATTGTCTGTGGGGCACCTGGGTAGTTCAGTCACGTGAGTGTCTGACTCTTGATTTCTACTCAGTGCTGATCTCGGGGTCATGGGATGGAGCCCCCCATGGGGCGCTGAGCTCATCAGGGAGTCTGCTTGGGATTCTCTCTCTCCCTCTCCTGCACCACCACTTACAATTTAGATACACACACACACACACATAAATATATACATAAAATTAAGAAAAATACTGTCTGAGGGTTTTATACATCGGTTTTCTCTATTACACAATAATCATTTATTGGAATGATATGTATAATAGGTTGACCACAGCCATCCAGGCTGGCTGAGCCGACATAATATGGTTGTGAGGCGGGAGTCTGCTGTGCTGCCTGTGTTTGCAGCCTGGCTCTCTGCCTCTGTTTCCCAATATGTAAAAGGAGATAATGATGATAATTATAATTCTCAAATGAGACAGTAAATGTTTAGAATGGTGGCATGAATGAATGAATTAGCTTTAATTATCCTTTGTATTACCAAAACAATTATATGGAGGATGTTTGGGGTTTAAAAAAAGACAACCTGTCCCATGAACTGAAGGTAAAATACAATACGGATGGGGAAGGAAGGCGCCTGCCCCCCAGTCTCCCATCAGCCCCACATTTCCCCTATGCTCGTCTGCCTGACAGCCTCCATCCTACCACAGGACGGCAGCAGGGCCAGCAGAGACCACAACACTTGGTGATGCTCCCACTGTGACCCATGACTGCCTGCCTGCTCTCTGTTATCTCCTGACTCTTGGCACCAAGGTTGGGTGAAGGCTTCGGTTCCCACACGTGGCCACCAGCAAGGGACGCTGCAGAGTAAAACTGAGTGGTAGTGGGCAGCCACAGTCTTGGGGAGCCAAACTGACACTGGGCTCTTGTTAACTGGACCAGGGTTCAGGTGGCAGGGCTCGATAACCAGGGTCTGCAGCAGGTTGGCCTACCTTCGGACCTGCAGGTTGGGAGGCATTGAGTGGCCTCCCGTCAGTGCCCCGGTAGGGTTCCCTAGAGTTCGGCCAGCAGTGCTGTGGGGACTGGCTCTCTGGGGTGTCTAGGGAGAGCCAAAGCAGACCCCAGAAGATGATTCTTTCTGAGGGGCAGTTAATTGATATGGGCCTGACCAATCACAATGCTACCACCTGTGCATTTCCTTCATTGTAACAGGATTAATTGCATTCCAAAAGTTTTCTGTCTTTTTATTTTCTAACAGACTTATTTAACAGAAAAATACAGTTTAATACATATGCTAAACACGGAAGGTTGGTATAGTGTTCCTTTTCCCTGTGCACATGTAAAACCCTGAACAACAATTTGGGTATGTTATATTTTTATTACTATTCAATCCAAGTATTTTTCAATTTCCATTCTCTTTGATCCATGAAGTATTTAAGAAGCATGGATTTTAAAATTTCCACACGGAGGGTTTTAAAAGATATTTTTTGTAATTGATTTCTGAGTTAAATTGCATCATGTTCAAAGAATGTGTTCTATATGGTGCCAATTCTGTAACATACGTTAGGACTTGTTTTATGGGCTCATATAAAGTCAATTCTTGTGAATGTTCCATATGCATTTGAGAAGAATGTACAACCAAAAATTATTGGTTGCAGAGTTCTCAATATTTATTAAACCAGTCTTATTGTGTTCATATGCTTAATTTTTTTCTCTAATGAATGATCTATTGAACGCTGAAAGTAATATGTTGAATTCTCTTACCATAGAATTTGAGGATTCACTGTAAATGCATTTGTTAATTTTCCCTTGTAAGTCTAATAATTCTTGCTTTGATATCTTAATACTATTTTATTAGAAACTATGTTTTTAGAATTATATATTCATCACGAGTTTAATCTTTTATTATTATCTGGTGACCATCTCCATCCTTCATGATGCATTATTATTTAAATTTTGTTTTGTCTGATATTAATGCCAACTTTCTTTTTGTTGGACTATTCCTGCATATCTTTTTCCATTCTTTTCCATTCAATCTTTGTTTTTTTTTTTTTAATGTTTTCATGTCACTTTTCTAAAACAGGATAAAATGTATTTTTTAAAAATGCACTTTAACTGGCAAATTTTCTCCATTTCTATATATTGTGACTACTGATATATTTGGATTTATTTCACCATCCCATTTTTTAAATATTCTATTTATTTATTTATTCATGAGAGATACAGAGAGAGACAGGCAGAGATACAGGCAGAGGGGAAAGGGAGCCTGATGTGGGCCTTGATCTCGGACCCCAGGAAATCACGCTCGGAGCCAAAGGCAGACGCTCAACCGCTGAGCCACCTAGGCATCCCTCACCATCCCATTTTGTACTTTCTTTTTCATGCCTGTTTTTTTTTTTCCCTTCTTTTGGATTGCTGTCATGTGTACATGCAAAGTGAAGCACAGGAAATGTATGCATATTAAGTATAAACTGGAAACTAATTTTTAATTCCTGCTGCCAATCCAGTAAAAGAGGTGAAGACGAGAATTGAGGTTCCCAAACTTGGACTTTGCAGATGAATAAGATTTCCCTTACAATGTCAGTGACTAATATAGAGTTGCCAACTTTTTATTTTGCCAAGTCAGGAAATTTATGGAACAACCACAGCCCCAACTCTCGCCTATCCTCACCATAATTTTATAAAGAACATTAAAAAACAAACTTTTAAAGTGTAAAAGAAAGGTGCTCTCCAGGTAGAGATCATTGGGCAAGCTTGTGAGATACACACACACACACACATAATCTGTGCGCACACACCTCTATCTACCGTGTGTCCTCTCAGTTCACCCAACATCACTGGAAACTTTGACCTGCCCCTAAACTGGAACCCACGGGGTGGAGCGCGGTGGTGTAGAAGGAAGAGGAGGTTCTGGGTGGAGGCTGAGGAGGGTGCCACGCCCGGCCACACACTGTGGGTGCCTCGCCGCAGAGGGCCGTGGTGCAGGGGATGGGTGTGCCTGCGGCGGAGGCGGGGGGCTCGGGGGCCGCAGGGAGCCCAGAGGAGCTTCCCCCCAGGCAGGAGAGGAGGCCGGCCGGGCCCTGAGCCCCTGACCGGGATCCCTGGGCTGCCGGCTCTGGATGCGAGGTCTCCGCGCCCAGAGGATCCGGATACTGCAGTGTGAACGTCTCTAAGTCTCGGGCGTTTATAGACTCTGCGTCCTGGCCGCGGGCCTAATACACGTTCCCAACAGCTGGGCTTGGAGATTAGTCTTGGTCCGTGAGGTTCCATTGCTTCAGCTGACCCCTGATCGTCTAGATCAGAAAAAAAAAAAAAAAAAAAAAAGTTTGTTCTACTTCCCGGAGCAAAACCAAGTGAACTCGCGAGCCCCCCCCCCCCCCCCCCCCCGAGAGCCTCGGTATTGGCTCCCCCGGAGACCCCCGCTGCTCGGGCCGCTCTGCCCAGTCTGGGTAGACGCTGAGGCCCGGCCGGTCCGAGCAGGTGTCCCCCGGGGGAGGACGGGGTGCCAAGAGGTGCCAGAGGGGGGGTCCCAGCAGGTGCCGCCTAGGGGAAGAAGGGGGGCCGAGAGGTCCCGGGGGGGGGGAATCCCAGCAGGTGGCCCCCGGGGAGGAGGGAGGGCTGAGAGGTGCCAGAGTAGGGGATCCCAGCAGGTGCGCCCAGGGGAAGGGGGGGGCCGAGAGGTGCCAGAGTAGGGGATCCCAGCAGGTGAGCCCAGGGGAAGAGGGGGGCCCGAGAGGTCCCGGGGGGGGGGGTCCCAGCAGGTGGCCCCCGGGGAGGAGGGAGGGCTGAGAGGTGCCAGAGTAGGGGATCCCAGCAGGTGCGCCCAGGGGAAGGGGGGGGCCGAGAGGTGCCAGAGTAGGGGATCCCAGCAGGTGAGCCCAGGGGAAGGGGGGGGCCCGAGAGGTCCCGGGGTGGGGGGGGGGGGTCCCAGCAGGGGCCAGCCCGGGGGCGGTGGGGAGTGCTCGCAGGTGCCAGCGCTCGGCGGCGGGAGGCCCTCCTCTCCCGGGGACCGCCCTGCCGGGCCCCCCTCCAGCCCCAGCCCGGATTTGGGGGCTCCGGGAAAGCAGCACGAACGTTTTCTGCGGTGAACTGACTTGGCAGAGGCGCCAAGCCTCGCCTGTCTCTGTGGCGCAATCGGTTAGCGCGTTCGGCTGTTAACCGAAAGGTTGGTGGTTCGAGCCCACCCAGGGACGGGGCGCGAGCGTTTTTGAGCGCGTGGCTCCTGCGCGGAAGCCGCAGAGGCCCTGGGTTCTCACGCAGCCCGGCCTGGGTGTCCGGGCAGGGGGTGCTCTGCACGAGCCCGGCTGCCGGGACGCGCCTTAGGCTCCTCGAGAGCCGGCCCGCCACCCCGCGCAACTTTTTTAAAAGTTTGCGGTCGGGAGGAAGCAAGAACTGATAAGCCGGTGAGTTCGTTTTGTGCTTTGCATTTCCTCACTTCTCGGGCAGGCGTGTCCGGAACCTGGGCCCCAGCGGTGACCGGGGGCGGGCTCCCTTCGGAGTGTCCCCGCAGCAGCAGCACCTTCCCCTCCAGCCGCGCCCCTGCTCCTTCCCCGCTCCTTCCCCCTTGCGCTCCTGCGGCAGCCACCCAGCTTTCCAGGCCCCCCTCCCTTCCTGGTGCGAGTCTCTAGCTGCCCGAGAGCTTCCTAAAAGGCCAACTCTGCTCCCAGGGCCCCGGTGGCCGCGGGCTGCGCTCCCCTAGCTTGGGGGCAGGCCTTTGCTGCTCGGGCCTGGGCGCTCCTCTCCCTCCCCGGCTCCTTACTCGGGGACCAGCTGACCTACATCCTGGAGCCCTGCTCTGGCCTTGAACCTTTGCCCACAGGCCTTCAGTGTCTGTCCCCTCTGCCTGGCAAACCAACCCCTACTCATCCTTCGCCCCCACGGAACCGAGTCTCTCCTCTGCAGCCTGTTCTTTGCTCTCTCCTCTGGGCCTTTCTCCCTCCAGTGAAAGCTCCTCCAGGGGATGACCTCGTGTTGTTCATCTCTCCACCTTCAGCACCTAAACCCAAGCTCTTCCTACCCTACGTACTAGACAGGTGTGAGTTGAAAGTCTGGGCTTTCCTGATGCACTTGCCTCATGTCTGAATCTCATATAATAATTCAGACATCAAGCTTGAACCCTGTTGGCCTGTAGCCCATATCCAACTCCATGAGGTTGACCCTATACCTCTGTCCAGGCCCCCATCTCCTTTCTCCGGGCGCCTTCTCCTGCCCACCACCTGCTCGGACCTACCTCTAGCTGCCACCCACCCTCCCATCCCACTCCACCTATAAAAATCCCCTTCACCCAGGTGCCCCAGCAAGACTGGTGAATCTGCAACTGCTTGATTTCCGTGAGCTGTGCAGACAGGATTTCGGAACCCAAACTCATCCCTGGTAGAATTTTGGACGACAGGAGGAAAAATGGGTCTTATCATTCAGGCCTCATTGCCCCGCTTTTTCCATCTTCAGAGAGCAGCATGCAAGACCTTGTTCAAGGCTTTATTGGAATCGAGAAGTGTTCTGTTTAAAGCTTCTAATACAGAAAGAGACAGCTAAGCTTTCTTCCACAAGCAACTCGCATGACCCCACCCTCACTCCACTGCCACTGAAAGGCCAAGGGATTTTAAGTCTCCATAGTTTAACTCAGCAGGGTTGAGTGCATTTAGTATCGCTTATCCAACCTTGTTTGGTGAATGATGTGAGCAAAGCTTTGCCTGAATTAGATACTAAAGCAGAAAGCTGGTCTGATAGTCTCCGCACCTGCTCTCTCTCTAATTTTTACTATGCTGGCCAACTAATGTCCTCACCTCCTGCCCATGGCCTCCCGAGTAGTTATTGTTGACTCTTTGGTGTCATTCTTTTTCAGTTCAGACCCAGAGATATCTCTGTTCACGAGCTTAATCTGGGAAAGCAATGCTGCTCTTCATCCTATGGACACAGGGTTTGTTCTGCGCTTTCTTTCCCAAGACGCTCCAACCTCCAACCCCCTTCCAGGAGCATTTTCTACTCATGACATCAAGACAATTCATCATTATATACTCACACACAGTCCAGGTTCTAAAAGGGGCTCCCTGCAAAAATCAACTCGAATTACCCGTGATTGTTCTGTTACCTACACCACCGCTCATGTTCTAGGAAGACAGCCCAGGCAGGGGTCTTCCTTGGTCCGGCTGCCTTGCTCTTTCTCAGCCACCCCCTTGACTGGTTCTGCTGTCTCCCTAGAACATGAGGGTCTCCCTAGACCCTCCACAGCCCCCACAATCTGTCTGGAAGTGGTTTTAGCGTGCCTCAAAGGCAACCAGCCCTGCAGCAACAGAGGGAGACTACTACCCAGCTGGCCCTCGGCTATAATTCTCTTATCCACTTATCCCGTTCTTTAAGAACAAGTTCAGATGTTGGGTCACCACCCAGTTGCTTCTCTGTGATAGAATGGCTGAGCGGACAAAGTATCCAGGTAGCTCCGAGATTTCAATTCTGAGCAATGTGGCTACTCATTGGGGGGTGCATTTGGCACTTGAAGATCACGGACTCTTTCTTTCCAGCAGAGACCAAGAGAAAATGGAGTTGAGTGGAGGACCCTCAACCTAGACACTGAGGTATAGTTTTCCTGTGGCTCCCAGAGCTGCCTGTTGGAGGTGATGGGGTTGTGGATCCAGAGAGAGGTCCAGAGGGGTTGCTTTCAGGACCCACCCTTTGTCCTAAGAGCCCTGGCTCCATATGACTTTGCTGTTTTTCAGGTTCCCCATTGAGCTTCGAAGGTCTCTCTGCACAGCAAAATACAGCCCAGTGTCCACTGCAAATAGGAGTGCCATCACCAGGGAGAAAGGGATTTGGGGCCAGTGTGAAAGGAGTAGTGAGGTTGATGGAAGCGAAGAACCTAATGGAAGAAGCAGAGGGATGAGCACAATGACAGTGGTTACGGCAAAAACGTGGTGTCTGCCCAATTTTTCCATTTTATCTAGTGGTTAAATATACAGGCTTTGGATCTTTGGTGTGATCTGAGAGACAAATTAATGCTCCCCATTCCCTTTCCCTCAGTTACTTCATCCAAGGTAGACCCCAAAGTACCTGTCTCATAACGTTGTGAGGGGTGGCTGGATCGTCCAACCCGGTTCATGGAAAGAAGCACTTGGTTTCTTTGAAAGGTGCCCAATAAATGTCAACTTGTCTTTGTTACCAAGGGGGAACTTGAAAGTCAGAGAGGCTATGTGGTTTACCCACTGTCACATGATGGACGAGCAGCAGAGCCAGACCAGGTTTCTAGGCCCTCCCTGTGTGGAAGTGAGGGGCTCCCACCAGGTTGGAGGGTAGGGGAGGATGGCCAGCACTGGAGGGACACATAACATTGTGGCCATGGTCTGACTGGGGAAGGGCAGGACAAGCGTATTTTTATGGGGCAGGACATGTGGCTTCTGTTTGTGCTGCCACATGGCAGAGTGAATGACACCCCTAGAACCCCTCATAAAGAAGCCCATGGAATAGTCAAGAATCTCTCCATTCATCTTCACATTGTGAATGCAGACCCCATACACACAGGGTTCTGGAAGCTCTAGGGCTGCACAGCTCTCACCTTGAATGATGATGTTCACAGCCTCCGAAGACTCGTTTTTCTTCCCGATAATCCCCCTGCAGAAGTAGGAGCCATTGTGTTCACTTGTTGCTGCTGGAATGTGGTACTCAGAATTATTGTAAAAAAACTTCTTGCCTCTTCCATTCTGAAAATACTGAACGTTCCGTACGGGCGTGTTCTTCCAGCTATGGCACTTCAGTTGAATGAGCTCCCCCTCCTGGAACACCAACCGAGGGACCTGGAGCAAGAGCCAGCCTGAAAGACACAGAGACCACAGGCCCAGGAGGCTTCAGAGCAAAGATCTTGTGACGAGGACACTCACCACCCAGATCCTGGGGCGTCATGGAGAGCCAGACTGGGCGCCATCCCCGTAAAGAACCCAAATCACACCAAGACATTTTGTCCGATGGGGAAGAGAGCCACACCAATCAAACTGTAACGTTAGAGCAGAGGGACTAAGTGAAGAGGTAGGTGGGAAGCCACCTGCAGGGTCCTTAGGACTGCACTTGGATTTGCTATAACAGGTGAGTTCTAGGTCAAAGACTAAAACTTGTATTTGAAAATGATGATTTGTGGGGCACCTGGGCGGCTCAGGTGGTTGAGGGTCTAACTCGTGGATCCGGCTCAGGTCAGGCCCCCAGGGTCGTGGGATAGAGCCCCACATCCTGCTCCATGCTCAGCACAGAGTCTGTTGGAGATTCTCTCTCTCCTTCTCCCTCTTCCCCTCCTCACACAATCAATTAATTAAATCTTTACAAAAAAAAAGAAAATGATGATTTGCTCCGTTAAAGGAAAGGCAGAAGGGCACCTGGGTGGCTCAGGTCGTGATCCCGGGGTCCTGGGATTGAGGCCTGCATCGGGATCTCTGCACAGAGTCTGCTTCTCCCTCTGCCTCTCTCTCTCTCTCTCTCTCTCTCTCTCTCTCTCTGTCTCTCATGAATAAATAAATAAAATCTTAAAAAAAAACAAAAACAAAAAGAATACATATATAGTCTGGTGGCCTTCGGGGGAACACTTTTGCTCCAATCTGTCCTGTCATGGACTTATCGAATGTCCATAAGCACATCCATTCAACACAGGTGTGGTTGAGCACCACTGTGTACCAGGTGTTGGGCCCCCTGGGGCTACCCGATGACAAAGACCCATGACGCGTAACCTCAAAGACTCTGTAGACTCAACACAGAAAAACACAAACTCAGAATAGTTCCAACACAGTGTGCTACAACAGGCTAAGAACAAAGGCCTAGAGGGCCAAAGAGAATGGAATAAAGAGATTCTGTCCCCCCAAAAGTAAAGAGGACTCCTCAGAGGAGGAGATAAGCGAAATGAGTTTTGAAAGCCGATCAAGAGTTTCTCCTGGTGAGTTGATGCCTGCAGTCACGGTTGTGGGCCCGTAGTACGGTCCTCCTTTACTTCTAAAGTCGGTTTTTAGATCGAACTTCAAGACCAGCTAATAAGTCTCAGACTTGATTTTTCTATTGCTTCTTGTTGGTAATTCCCCCTTTCATTTGGTCTAAGGTAGCCATGTCTCACCCAGGAAGAGAACAGACGTTCCTCCCTGTGTAACTCCGTGGCATGAAGCCCGTGGCAGCTACGGGGCAGTCAGAGGCTAAGGAGCCACAGGTGGGGGGCCCAGTTCCCTGAAACTTTTTGCAAATCCACCTCCGTTAGGCCCTCCTTCCCCTCCAGGCTCTTTCTACCCATGCACATCGTGCAACTGAGACAGCCATGGAAGTAGCTGTGAGGTGCGCCTGCAGGGACTGGGCTAGGGGGTGTGATTCTAGGATTACCTGTAGAACAGATCTTTGCCTCTGAAATCCTACCCTCACCTGCTTCTGATGCTTAGATTCTGCAAACAACACTAGAGACTTTCATTCCATGATCACTGGTAGGCTGGACGGACGTGTCTCTAACTCTACTAGGAGATTTATGCCGAAGCATAAGTTTGCGTGTGGCAGATGGGGAGAGGGCGGTGGATATGACCCTAGGCTGTTAGGAATGGTTTGGAGGATCGCTTAGGGCATTGTGCATCTGAGAGTCAGGAGGAGATTGAGGTCATAAAAACAGATTCATTAATTTATTCAGTAAATATTATTGAGCACTAATGTCAAGCCCTGACCTTCAGGTGACTCCATGCTACTGGGGACATTCTTTTTTTTTTTTTTTTTTTTAATTTTATCTATTCATGAGAGACACAGAGAGAGAGGCAGAGACACAGGCAGAGGGAGAAGCAGGCTCCCTGTGGGGAGCCCAACGCAGGACTCGATCCCAGGACCCTGGGGTCATGACCTGAGCTGAAGGCAGACGCCTAACCACTGAGCCACACAGGTGCCCCTCTTGGGTGCATTCTTTGTGGATGGTGACTGCAGAGACTGTGCCCTGCAGAGTCCCGTATCTATTACGCACCAGGTTTTACATTTTGCCTCAGGCCTCCCTCTGATATAATTCAGGGGGGGCCACAGGTCATCTCATCTCAATTTTAGCCCCCAAGACTTTGCTCTTCCCAAGTCTTTTGGGGCCTCCCCTTTTACCGTTTTCCTGATTCCCTTCTTCCCCTTCACCCACTCACCAGTGTGGACTTCTAGCTGCACCGGGTCACTGAGTTTGGATTGGTCTGTCTGGCACCTGTACTCTCCACTGTTTTTAATGCTGGCATTTTTGATGATGTAGGTGGATATCTGATTTGAGATGGGTCTCCCATTGTGCAGCCACGTGTAGTTGTCTCTAAGGAGATGGTCCCCCTGGCATTTCAGAGTCACACTGTCCATTGTGAGTACCCTGTTCCATTTGGGTTCCAGAACCACCACAGCCTTTGGGACATCTGCTGAGGAGCCAAGAGAAGGTTGATTAGGGCAGAGAGGTGAGTAGGCCCTACACTGGCCTTTCCAGGGAGGCTCAGAGCCAGAGCGAGCCCATTGCAAACCCATAGTTGGTGACTCGGCCTTGGTCTGTGACTCAGACTTAGAGCACCTTGGCTTCAAGGCACTTAGCCCCATTTCTGGCCTTTCATTATCTTGAGGAAAATTAGCCTGAGAAACCTAAGGCCAAGCCCAACCGTGATGGGGAAGTGCCTCTGACAACCCCATACCAGCAATTTCCCATGCAGCACGCATTTCCCAGCACCCGGCTGTTAAACACCATATGCCTCCCTCCATCCAACCAAGACCACAAAGCCAACTCACCAGCTTGTGTGCCAGCAGAAACTGCAAGACAAAAGAGGGAAACAAATACTGAGCAGAAGAGGAGATCAGGGCAGCCCTCGTGTGGCATGGGCGTAATTCCCGGCCCACCCCTGCTCCGGCAGTCCTAGTGCCAAGAATCAAGGTCTCCATGGCGGCTTGCGCTCTAGTCTCCAGGGTGTGCACCTCCTGCCCTCTTCCCAACACCACTTCCTCCTTAGTCCCCACTCCCAAAACAAGGGTGCGGGCTGAATTGCCCTTGAATCAAGCCATAGACACAACCTCAACCCAAGTTCCCCCAAAAGGGCAGAAATGAAAAGTCTTAGAGGGGAACCCTGGAATGTCAGAATGGAAGAGACAGAATGGACGGGCTCACCCATCCTGGTCCATAGCCTTCACCTTACAGATAGGGAAACTGAACCCAGCAGGGCAAGGTAACAGCGACCTCGTAGTCCCCCTCGGCCTCCTGGTTATGCCCAAATCGGGCTGGCATTCTCATCTCTAGCCTCCAAATGGCTTGTCCCGGGAGCTAAATTGAGTGTTCTCCGCACAGCAAGGAGTCCTATTCCTTGGTTGGGGGCCCTCCCTGGTCTGAAAAGTGGGCTCCACCGGACCCAGGGCATCTGGAGCTTCTGTCTCAGCCAAAGTGACTCTGACTTACCTAGAAGTAGCAGGGCCGTTGAGGACACCAGCTGCCACATGCTGTCACATTAGGGTCAGCAAGTCACTGCAGATATGCCGAGCTCTGAAGGGATGCAGCTAACTAGAAGAGAGGAAGTAAAGAGTCTTTTCCCCCACCCCCTAGCTCATTATTCTTTAGGTTCCTTTTCCTGGAAAGTCATCTGATTTCTGAATCTGAATTCTGACAAGTGAGCCCCAGGATGGGGCAGGCAGGGGAGGAAAAAAGCCGGAAAGAGAAGCTGAGGTGGATGAGCACCCTCGGGTCCACAGGAGACTACAGGCAAGCATCTAGTGACATGGATAAATCTGATCAGTCTCAAAATAAGTTTCCCTACCTGGCGGGTTTGGATCCACTCAGTGCCAAGAACAAGAAGATATCACAACCCTGGGGATGAGACCCAAGGAGAAGGGCATTCCCTGAAGAGGTCTCTTGTTTTCCTCCAGAACTCTCCTGCCTGGCCCAGACCCGGCTCCATCCACCTGGACCTACCTGCCTGTATTCATTTAAATCTTCAGACCCTGAGGAAGGGTCCCTCCCTGCAGTGTTGTCTCCACCAGCTTATTTTTCAAGAATTCAAAATGCATGTGTGTAGAGGTCTATGACGCACTTCTTAGCATGAATTTGACCATGAGATTCACACCTTCTGTTAAGAGAAGCCCAGGCGAGGGGCAGGGGTGAGAAATGGGGCCCTGGGAGGGAGGAAGTCACTAATTGGTTGAAGGGAAGGCAGAGAAGGAGGCGCAGAGGGAAGGACAGCGGGCAGGAGAGGACAGGAGCTCTTTAGCTTCAACCCACCATCACCAGGGCTGAGCAGTGACAGTAGCCAGGTGAGCTCAGCCCCTCGGAGACCCACTGGCCTGGGCTGGTCTGTGAGCCTGTAGCCCTGGCTCCGGGGTGCCTTATTGGAAAAGGTGGAAGTGCAGTGGCCAGGAAGTCTTAAGATTGCTACCCTGTTCTACTCTCCCTAGCCGCATCCCCCCAACACACGGCAGGGATGTGTATCCTCCCCTTCCCCACTTAGCAGCATCTCCCCTACAGGCCCTGGGATTAGAAGTCTTAGAAGTCCGTTAGGAAAAAAAAAAAAAAGAAAGAAAAAAAAAAGAAGTCCGTTAGGATGGTTAGAATCACGAGGGACAGGAACCAGGCAGCCATTCTAGGGCTCCCTCTCAAGGGATCCATTTACACCTTGCAAAATCCAGACCTGGATCTGAAAATGTAAAGCCCCAGGCTATGGCACTTTAGGGGCTTCTCTGGGAAAGACACCTCGCCACAGGGTGCCCTCAGGGCTGTGGCAGGCTCAAGGCTGCCCTCCCTGCTCTGGGCTTCTCCTGCCACTTCTGTCTGTGGTCTTCCTGTGGAGGGAGGAGCTGCAGGGCATGGACTTCGTAGGAAGGAGGGAGGACCGCAGCCTGAGGAGCCTTCCACAGGTGTGCATGAAGTGCTTACTGAGCCAGCCTCAGCGTGAGCACGGGGTTGGAAGGGCTAATTGTATGGGGAAGGGAAAAGGCACAGTTGGTTTTTTTTTTTTTTTTTTTTTTAGGATGTTATTTATTTATTCATGAGAGACACAGAGAGAGGCAGAGACACAGGCAAAGGGAGAAGCAAGCTTCTCCGGGGAGCCCAATGCAGGACTCGATCTCGGGACCCTGGGATCATGCCCTGAGCCTAAGGCAGATGCTCAACCACTGAGCCACCCAAGCACCTCAAAGGCACAGTTTTTGAGGGTCAGTGGTGTTGGGATATCTCATGCCGAGTGTTTGTCTCCATGCCTGCCTTTTCTTTTGTCCTTTCATTGTTCTCTTTCCCCTCTCCCCTCTTGCTTGTCTCCCCATACTTTCCCTTGGACATTGAATTTCTTTTTCTTTTCTTTTTTTAATGATAGAAATAGTCACAGAGAGAGAGAGAGAGAGAGAGAGAGAGAGGCAGAGAAAGAGGCAGAGACATAGGCAGAGGGAGAAGCAGGCTCCATGCACCGGGTGCCTGATGTGGGATTCGATTCCGGGTCCCCAGGATCGCGCCCTGGGCCAAAGGCAGGCGCCAAACCGCTGTGCCACCCAGGGATCCCCTCCCTTGGACATTGAAATAGCAGCCACAGTGCAAGGTTCTGAGATCACCAGGCCTGTCAGCTCTCATCCCTAGGAAAGCGGGAGACCGTCAGATAAGCACCTGAAGTGCCTGCTGTCGGGACCGGGACCGTGAGAGTATTTGCAAAATTCTGCGGATGCACCAGGAGAGCGTCTGTGGCATCTGTGGGAGGGGTCCACGTGGAAGCGAGAACACTTGGATCACAAAAGATAATTGTCTATTCAGCAGGAAGTTTTCTAGATAAAGAGGGCTTTCGGGCAGAGAATCATGAGCCAAGATGGAGTGAAATAGGCTGGCATGTTTGCAGAGCTGGGGGTAGCTCCGTGAAGGAGAAGCACCAGCTCAAGGGTTAAGGGCCCTGGGTTTGGGCTAAGTCTGGGTTGGAATCTCAACTGCACCTCTTACTTACCCCTTCTAGGCCTCAGTCTTCTCATCTGTAAAATGGGGCTAAAATATGAGCACTAACCTCCAAGGTGTCGTCGTGAAGCTTAAATGAAGTAATGCATTTAAAGTTATTGGTTCCATATCTGGAAACATATCTACTGGTTTCTATTAGAAGTGCAAGATGGGAGGTGAAGGCCTTCCCTGGTGATCCGAATGAAGTTGTGACACTCTCAACCCCATGATCCTTTAAGAGCTCGTGCTCCTGCTTAGTCATATTCATATTTGTGAACAGTAAGGTCTTTGAGGGCAGGGAAACTGTTCCTCTGGTTCACATTGTATCCCCAGCATTTAGCCCAGTGACTAAAACAGACTCAGCACTCAATGTTTATGGAGTGATCACGGAGGACTTTGTACGTCATGGTGAACAGTCTGTACCTTCTTAGATTGCTTTCAGAATAATTTCTATAAAATGTAAAACCGACCTCAACGTTTTAAGCTGGGGAATGATGTGATCAGTTTTACATTTTATAAAAATTACCCTGATAGCATGTCCAATAAATGGACATGGAGGGAAAAGTTGGGAAGTTATTATCACAGTCTGGCCGAGAGAAGATTCTCTGTTAAAGAAGTGGAAATGCAATGGAAGCATCTAAGAGATGTGACGAAGTTAGAACGCACATGCTTTGGATGAGTGATTGGCTGTGAGGGGTAAGAGAGAAGGAGGGATCTGGGCGATGCTCAGCTCTTTGGTCTGGGTGATGAGGAGGATGGTGGTACATTTCATGGACATGAGAAATAGAGGAAGAGGATCAGGCTTTGGGGAGGGTGGTGATAATGGTCTCAGCTTTTGACATTATCAAGCTCGAGGTAGTTATGATTTTAGGTGGAGATTCTAAGTAGGTGGTTGGGCATATAGCCCTGAAACTCAGAAGGCAGGTCCGGACAAAGACAAGATTTAGGAGGTATCAATAGGGTGCTCTACACTGTTGATAAAAGCTTAAGTCCTTTTCCTATGAAAAAAATGCAAGTAAATATACACAAAAATTTCTCTAGGATTTAAGAAATTCCTTGAAGTTCATCTAGAGAGCCTAGGTTAAGATGTAGTGTGGGTAACAGCTCTCTATCAGAGTGTTGAGTGAGAAGAAAGGGGAGCTCCAGTGAGGGGAAGGAATAGAGGAGATGGGAGGAGAGGAAGGAGAAGCGGGGAAGTGATGACAGAAGGGTGGCACGAGGCAACTTTCCCATAGTGCGAGTGTGCGAGTGTGCAGAAAGGAAGAACAGCTGACACAGGAGATCACATAGGAGGGCCTAGAGAAGAGAGAATAGGGAAGCCCAGGCAGCAGAGCCCTTCAAGGAGGCAGAAGTCAACAGTATTAAGTGCTGTAGAAAGTTCAAGAAGTCCTTTCAGTGTGACCTTCTGGGAACTATTTATAACTTTTGCCTGAACAATTTCAGGGGCTGGGGTTGGAGGACAAAAACTTGATAACTGTTGGTTGAAGATTGAATAGAAGGAAAAAGGTGTTCTCATGAATGACTACTCCAAAGAATCTCCGTTATGGAGGCTTCATGAACCTATGTCTGGGCTGTCCAGGACCCATACCTCCTCCCCTTCTTCTTCTTTTTTAAAAAATTTTTTAAAATACTTTATTTATTTGAGAGAGAGAGAGAGAGAGAGAGAGAGAGAGCTCACGCACAGGAGCAGGGGGAAGGGCTCCATTGAGCAGGGAGCCCGATCCCAGGACTCCTGGGGCAGAAGGCAGATGCTTAACCAACTGAGCCACCCAGGCGCCCCCCCCTCCCCTTCTTATCAGCATCTCATTCTCCCTTGAGGAAACCCCCACTGTGAGTAGTCTTAATAGAAAGTGGTGACTGGTTTCTAAATAGAAAGTGAAAAAAAAATAAAATAAATAAAATAAATAGAAAGTGGTGATGAGCCAAGGGGGCCAGAACCCCCTTTGCTCTGCCTCGGCCCAGTGTTATGTCCTAAACTGTGTCTCTTACAAATTTATATGTTGAAGTTCTAACCGCCAGGACTTCAGAATGTGACTGTATTTAGAGGTGTATTGGAGGTGTATTTTCAAAGGTAATAACTTTTGAAAGGTTATTAAGTTAAAATGAAGTCATTAGGATGTGCCCGAATCTAATATGGCTGGTGTCCCTATAAAAAGAGAAGATTGGGACACAGACCTGCACAGAGGGACGAGCATGTGAAGAAACAAGGAGAAAATGGCCATCGATAAGTCAAAGAGTGAGGACTCAGGAAAAAAACAATCCTGACAACATCCTTATCTCAGACCGTGAGCCTCCAGAACCCTGAGAAAATAAAATTCTGTTGTTGAAACCACCCAGCCTGTGGTACTTTGTTATAGCAGCCTGAGCTGACTCAGGCAGGAAACCAAGGCGCAGACGTGTGATCTAGGCTTGGCCAACTTGTCTCTTCTGGAATGTGGAATCCTGAAAAAGTGACACCTACCCACTTATAAGGG
Organism: Canis lupus familiaris; assembly: GCF_011100685.1. Lineage (NCBI taxonomy): Eukaryota > Metazoa > Chordata > Mammalia > Carnivora > Canidae > Canis > Canis lupus. Next base: position 21,734,150 of record NC_049259.1, on the reverse strand, counting down.
AGATTCATTCCTAAGGGAAGCAGATGGTTGGGTCCCAGTCATCACAGCAGCGGAATAGGCTGACCTGCCCCTACCCAGTTTCCATCCAGCACATTCCTTTCCTTCCCTTAATACCTAGATTCTGATACACTGACGGCCAAGAGCCCTGAGTGGTACAGTAGGAAAGGAGAATCACGTGGAAACTAGAGGGGATCCAGGAAAGAAAAGGAGATTTTTTTTTGTCTTAAGTGAAAGACTTGAAGTTATTTACAGGTCATTTAACTTTCTTGGCGGCCATTATGAAAGGCTTCACTTTCCACTGCAGCCCACTCACTGGTCAGAATGTTAGTGTAGGCAGTTAGTTAGGTGCTAACAGGAGACCTGGAGGTCTGCAATGGGTGAGTCCTGACCAGGAAAGCCAGAGCCCTCCACTGGAAACTGAATCAAACCAGACAGGCCCAAGATGGCGGATGCCATGACGGGAACCTCTGACCAACTAAGGAAGAAAAAGTGCAAACCCCTGCATCTCTGCTCTAACTAATGAATATTCCACTCCCTAGTTGACATCGGTCAGTAAATATAGAAACTCACTGCAGGGGGTGGGGTGGTGGTGGTGAGCAGCTCTTTTTTTGAGCTCATAGGCTCTCACATCTTGAGAATGTACTTTTCGCTTTAATCAACTTCCCCCTTGCGTTGCTTATTCACTGGGTGGTGTCTGTCCTTTAATTCTTTCTTTTGGGGACACATGGGTGGCTCAGTGGTTGAGCACCTGCCTTTGGCTCAGGTCGTGATCCCTGGGTCCTGGGATCATGTTTCGAATTGGACTCCCTGCAGGGACCCTGCTTCTCCCTCTGCCTGTGTCTCTGCCTCTCTGGTCTCTCTAGAATAACTAAAAAAAAAAAAAAAAAAAAAAAAGAAAAAAAAGAAAAAAAAATTTCTTTCTTTGAAGAGACTAAGATCCTTTGGTGACATCTTTGGGACAGGCTCCAGGGCTGGGGTCCCCCAGTTCACTTGGCAACAAGAACAGTTATGCGCTCACCCTCAATCAAGAGTAGGAGATGTAGATCCATTTCTTTCTTTTTTTTTTTTTTTTTAGATCCATTTCTTGATGGAGAGAGTGTCAAAGAGTTTGTAGCCATGTTTCCATATTGCCACAGCTAGCTTTGGCAGTCACTTTAGTGACTTTTTTGAGGATTTCCTGATCCTTTAAGGGCATGGTGACTAAAGCAAAATCTTTAAAGTAGAGAGTATCTGTGGACACGTGTGGGAGGCTGTAAAATGGAAGGAAAGAATTTTCATCTTATTCAAGAACAATCACAGGAAGAAGGGAGATGGTTGGTATTCACAGGAAAGAAGAAAGCCAGACTAACATTACCCTTCCCTCCCTCCCTCCATCCCTCCCTCCCTCCCTCCCTCCCTCCCAAGAGTTTGGGTAAGATTAGAGCAGCAAAGAAACAGTGTACTTCATGGCATTTTTCTTAGCTCAGCACTGCAGTGCAATTGCTGAGATATACAGGAAATAAGGGCTCCTTGAACTTGAATCCATAGTAACCTCTGACTTCTATACAACTCAAAAATTGCAACGACTTGGGATGCCTGGGTGGCTCAGTGGTTGGGTGCCTGCCTTTGGCTCAGGTCATGCTCCTGGGATCCGGGATTGAGTCCTGCATGGGGCCTGTGTCTCTGCCCCTCTCTCTCAGTCTGTGTCTCTCATGAATAAATAAACTCTTAAAAAAATTGCAATGACTCAGTTGACTTAAGTATAATACAACACACGATGAGGGGGTAGCACTACCCAATACCCATCTTCCTCCTTCTTAGTACAGTGCCGGTTTTATTCAGGAGCTCATGTCATCCGGTTCAGCACTCTCTTGGTTTTTATTGGCTGAGTGAGGGATGAGGGGACACTGTCCAAAAGATGCAATCTGGCAGAAAGGAATGTCTTTTATGTGTCATATCTGGAAGAGAGGGTGTCTCTCTTCCACTGGTTGTGAAAAAAACTCATCATGTCTCAAGTTTGGCTAGCAGCTATTGTTAAGACTTTGAGGACAGCCAGCATGAGGCCAAAGGCAAAATGCCAAGGAGGGCAGAGACATTGGGAAGGGAGGGTTAGAATGTGCCCTCACTGAGCTTCTGAGGAAACCAAGCCAAATTTTCATAATTTGAGATACATTTCCTCATTGTTTAGGCCTATGTAAGTCAGAGCTTGTTACTTGGGAACATAGGCACCTGATGGATACGTTGGTATTTACTGAGTACTAACTAAAAGGATATGGAACTCTCTTTCTGAAAAGAGCTACTAGTTAATAGGGGAGAAACCTGACGTTTAATGACAAGAGGGAATGCTGATGGGGAGGCCAAGAGTTCTAAACCTAACTTATAAAAAACAAAAACAAAAACAACAACAAAAAAAAAAACAAAACAAAAAAACAAAACCTAACTTATGTGACCCTGAACAAGTCATCGAATCTTAACAGATCGCAGTCTCAACATCCAGGCTTGAGGGAAGATGGACTCTATGTTTGCTAAAATTCTTTCTGATTAGACATTTCTGTCTTAGTGAATGTCAACCAAAGGAAAGATGACTCCTCCCTTCTTTTCGGCAGGCCATCACTGACCAGCAAGGAAATGAACCAAGAAGGCCCAGAGAAGGAAAAGAAGTGTAGTTGCCTTTTATTTATTTAAAAAAGATTTTATTTATTCATTCATGAGAGAAACACAGAGAGAGGCAGAGACACAGGCAGAGGGAGAAGCAGACTCCATCCAGGGAGCCCAATGCTGGACTCAATCCCACATCTCCAGGATCACGCCCTGGGCTGAAGGCGGTGCTAAACCACTGAGCCACCCAGGCTACCCTGTAGTTGCCTTTTAAAGGAAGTATCCTACTTGTTCACTTTAATAGCAAAATGTAGTAATCTCTGAACCATAAATATGATAGATATCATAGTCATTGAATAAAAAATATTCACCGTTACATGTCCAGTAAAGTGAAGAAAAGAAACAGGAGAGGAATCAAAGAGAAGGGGTGGGGAGTGGACAGGCAGAGAGTGAGACACAAGATATGCAAATGGGAGCAGAAGGTAGAGAAGACCCTGGAAAAGTCAAAGATAACAGGAAAGGTACCCAGGTTCACAGACAGACAGAGTCGCAAAGGCAGTTGGAAAACACGCAGAGCAAGACGGGCGCACAGAGGTACAGTGATGCGGACAGAGGTGCTTGTGTGGAAAGCTGGGATCAACTCCAAACAACAGAAAGTTGTAGACACAAGGAGGGGAAGGCAACATGGAAATAAAATTGATTTTGTGACATGACCTTAAGTTACAACCTGGGTACTCTGGCTGGGCTCGTTGAAAGGACACAGCTTACTGACCTCAAAGAGGGTTCCAGAGGTGTGAGGCTACCTGCTAGGGCGACTTACACACGCCCTGTCTTGTTTTCTCCATCAGAACTCAGAGTTTCCAAACCAGACTTGCAAACATTTAAAGTTTCAAAAGAAGTGTTGATGATGTTGTTATGGGGAGGACTTGGCCAAAGAGGAAGGAAATCCATGTTTCGGTTTCAGTAGGACCATCGCTAGCTGGCAAGCTACTTCTCTTTCCTAAACCTCTGTTTCTTCATTACTCAAGTGAGGTAATGATTATGTTTAGTAGCTTCTTCTAGCTTAAATATGCTGGTTTCCAATGGTAATTTCCAGACACTGCAGAATGCAGTAGGCTTTGTCTCCTAGAAATCCCAACGAAGGCCTAAAGGAATATTCTGAAAGAGCAAATTAATACATCTAAGGTTTACCTTTTTTTTTTTTTTTTTTTTACATTTTATTTATTTATTCATGAGAGACACAAAGAGGCAGAGACACAGGCAGAGGGAGAAGCAGGCTCCCTGCGGGGATCCTGATGTGGGACTCGATCCTGGGACCTGGGGTCACACCCTGAGCGGAAGGCAGCCGCTCAACCTCTGAGCCACCCAGGTGTCCCATAAGGTTGACAAATTAATCATAAATCCTGAACTCATGCTTTCACTCACATGCAAATGAGTCAGTCCCTAGGAAAATAAAAGGCAACATCAAAAGAACTTTTGGAAAGGAAACAGAAAAACCATTTGGTTCCGTTACTCGGTGCCATCCCTCTGGAGATGTAGGGGTTTGGAGGCCTCAGCAGGAGTGTGAGCAGAGCCCAGAACCAGCCCTGGGGCTTCAGTCCTTGTTCCCCTCGCCAATGTTTGGTCTTTGTCTGCTTTAAATATTTTCTGCTTTAAATATTTTTGGTCTTTGTCTGCTTTAAATATTTTCTGAAATATGCACACGAATCTATAATATACTCCGGCTACTAAGCAAACAAAGCACTGCAGAAGTTTTTTTTTTTTTTTTTTTTTTTTTTTTTAATTTTTTTTTTTTTAAATTTTTATTTATTTATGATAGTCACAGAGAGAGAGAGAGAGAGGCAGAGACACAGGCAGAGGGAGAAGCAGGCTCCATGCACCGGGAGCCTGATGTGGGATTCGATCCTGGGTCTCCAGGATCGCGCCCTGGGCCAAAGGCAGGCGCCAAACCGCTGCGCCACCCAGGGATCCCAGCACTGCAGAAGTTAATAAAGGAAAAGTGAAAGTGACTCTTAATGACCTTTCTTCCTTCCTCGGGGGGTAACCACCAAAAAATTTGTTGTGTCCCTTCCAGAACATGCCCTATGCGTTCATATTCGTGTAAACGCGATCATCTACCTATACATCTCTATATCCTGTTCATTTTTTGCCAATTCTGTTTACACATTGTATCACGTGATTTTCCTAAAACTTGATTTTTTTAGAGTAATTCCCCCCACACACATAGGCGCACACTATTCAACACTTTTCACATTCTTTTTTTTTTAGTTGGAGGAAAAAAATGTTAAATATTTTCAAGGAATGTGTGGAAAGGAAGAGACAGTGTGACTCTTCTGATTTGGGTTCTTAAAAGACTCAGGTCATGATCGGGACCAGAATTGGGGCTTTCTCCTCTAAGGAGGCAGCTGTTTCTCCCTTGCCAGGAGAACATGACTTTGCTATGTGAGATCATAAAATATTTCTTCCTGTTTAAGCCATTTGAGTGGAACCTTCTAGCACTTGCTGCAGAACATCACCTGACACGTGCATTTCTCTCTGTGTTCAGGGAGACTCCAGCTGATGAAGTTGTACTTAAAGCTAGAATTTGGACATTTTTAGGTTGGTTCTAATTTTCATTATTTTCAATAGTGCTGCAAAGAGCAACAGCATTTCTTTTTAAACTTGGCATATTTCCCAAGGCCATTCTCCCAGAAGTGAAATCCCAGTATCATAGGTGCACACATTTCCAAGCTGCCCGTGGCACTGCTACGTTCTTTCCCAAGCGATTCTTTATATTTATACTCCGTTCAGAGATCTATGAGAATCTATTTAATTTTTTTTAAGATTTATTTATTTTAGGGACTCCTGGGTGGTTCAGCAGTTGGGTGCCTGCCTTCGGCTCAGGTCGTGATCTCAGGGTCCTGGGATCGAGTCCCGCATCGGGCTCCCCGCAGGGAGCCTGCTTCTCCTTCTGCCTGTGTCTCTGCCTCTCTCTCTGTGTCTAAAATAAATAAATTTTTTAAAAAGAGATTTATTTATTTTAGAGAAAAAATGAGACAGCATGAGCAAGGGGGAGAGGCAGAGGGAGAAGGAAAGAAGCAGACTCCCTGCTGAGCGTGGAGCCCAAGCCAGCTCCATCTCAGACCCTGAGATCATGACGTGACTTGAAATCAAGAGTTGGAAGCTCAACCAGCTAAGTGGTCCCGGTGCCCCTCACATTCCTTTATTTTTTTTAAGTTTGTAATTTTAATTCCAGTATCATTAACATAGTGTTCTTTTAGCTTCAGGTGTACAATGTAGTGATTTAACAATTCCATACACGACTGGGTGCTCATCTCAAGGGTCCTCTTCATCCCTGCCCTCCCCACCACCTCCCCCGCTGGCAACCAGCAGGGTGTTCTCTAGAGTTGAAAGCCTTGCTGGCTCCCCTCCACCTCACCTCTCTGCTTTGTTCCTTTGCTTTCACATTCTTTCTCTTAATCCTTGGTAAATTAAGAGATGAGAAATGGGGTCTCAGTCATTTCAACTTGCATTTCTTTGATTACTAGTGTGTCTGAACACTTCCCATGTACTACACTGGCTGCATTTTCTCTTTTATATTTCTGTTAGAGGGGAGGCACCTAAGTTGTGTCTGGCACAACTTAGACATTTCAGGTCTGTTTAATCAAATGTCTTTGGATGTCTGTCGGTACCGCCGCCCCTGCCTACTGCTCAGGACTCTATGTGTTTCTTCCGTAATTGCTAGTATAATAAAAGTACCTTTTTTGAGGGGGGCATAGTTAATCTTTTTTTTTTTTTTTTGCAAAATTTGCAGTTGGTAGTTTATTTCAAGCTGATTTTAGTTTTGTATTATTCAGAAATTTAAGTGTTATGACGATCTTTCCCTCTTCTCCCCTATCCCCAGGCTTAGAAATCTTTTTTCTTCCTTGAGAGACTTTGATCACCATTCAGCTCTATTATATTCCAGGCTTCCCAAAGTTTGGTTTTCGTGGCTCACCCTGTGATCCTTCTGAAATGTATCTGTGAGCTTTATCTAACAGCTTGCTTTATTAAGCTTCCTACTTAAAGAGAAAATTGTGGTGAGAAACACCTAGCATTGAATTTACCACCTTAACCATTTTACAGTGTACCGCAGTGTTTAGTCTATTCACATGGCTGTACAACAGATTTCTAGAATGTTCTCATCTTGCAAAACTAAAACTCTATACACATGGAACACTAATTCTCCCTTTCCCTCTCCCCTCTCCCAAGCCCTTTGCAACCACCTTTGTGCTTTCTGATTCTATGGTTTTGACTACTTTAGATATTTCTTTTGTGTGGAATCCTGTAGTGTTTATCCTTTTGTAACTGGTGTATTTTGCTTAGTTTCATGTACTTCCTTGATGTCCATCCATGAGGTAGCATGTGAGAGGATTTCCCTCTTTTTTAAGGCTGCCTAATATTCCCCTGAGTGCATATGTCACATTTTCTTTGTGTAGTTATCTGTTGATGGGCATTTGTGTTGTTTCTGTGTTCTGGCCATTGTGAATAATGCTGCAGGGAATATGAAAGTGCAGATACAACTTCACAATCCTGTTTTGAATTCTTTTGTAACAGGGATGGGGTTGAGATATTCAGTGAAGAAAACTAGCAAAATCAGGGACGCCTGGGTGGCTCAGAGGTTGAGCGTCTGCCTTCAGCTCAGGGTGTGATCCTGGAGTCCCGGGATTAAGTCCCACGTTGGGCTCCCTGCATGGACATGCCTGCTTGTGTCTCTGCCTCTCTTTCTCTCTCTCTCTCTGTGTCTCTCATGAATAAATAAATGAAATCTTTTTTAAAAAAGAAAGAAAACTAGCAAAATCAGATGTGGGTTATGAAAGAGAGGAGGGAAGCCACAATGATACCCAGATTTCTGGCTTAGGAGGTGCCATTTCCTGAGGTGGAAAGGAATTTAGCCAGGATGGAGCTGGGGGGGGGGGCATCTTTACCCTCACTGGAGACCCATGCACCTGATACAGTGGACAAAGAACAAAGCAGGTCTGAGCAGGAGGTTCTAAGCTATTTGAGCTGGCTGCAGTCCTTAACTGTGGGATCTAACTCCTGGTTTTCCACTACGACGTCAAACCCTAGGCTCACCATTAAGGACCTGAAGTCAGAAGGCCGATGAATGTAAGCAAGACTGTGTCTGAATGTCATTGTCTGATGTCAAGAGTCACTCAAGCAGAAGAGCAGAGCAGGTGGTTTAAAGTAAGAGCGTTCTCAGGTGCTTCTTGCTCCTGAACCTGACTCATTCTTACTTCTCTAGTCCCTTGACTGACTGTTTCTTGTGTTAAACCACTAGCTCAGATCTTTCTTACTTTTCTAGAAAAGAGAGTATCTTTACCCTGCAGATGAGAGTCGCAATGCCCACTCTGTTTCAACAGAGGGCAGTAGGGAACAGCTAATAGCTGACTTTTCCAAGCTCAGAGAAAAAGTGTATTTAGGTGATCTCAAGGCTGGGGTCCTAAAATATAGCGCATCATGCTTCATGTGTTCATGAACTTGAGAGATCTCTGTGGAGGGAGGGAGGTCCCTGGACAGTCAAGCAACTCTTAGATGACTCCTCTTCTCGCGAACAACAGTTTAGCTCTGTGCAACTCACGGAAGGCTTCGTGGAGGAGTTTGGCCTTGAAGAATGACTATGAGTTGGCAAAATAGCTTCGTCCACAGACAACAGCATGAACAGAAACATAGCAACCCATGGCAAATCTAGGGGACCACAAGAAGGTAGGTATTAGCCGAGCATAGGATTGGAGTGGGGACACCAGTGACAGATGCGCTCAGACGCTATGTGCCACCCTGACGGGTACAGATGCCACCTCCAAGCTTTGAATATCACCCTGAAGACAATGGGAAGTCACTGAAGGATTTTGAGCAGGGAGGTAACTTGATCTGTTAGCCACTCATGGTTTTGTTTTTAACTGTTTTTAACCAGTATTGCCATTTTGGATTTTAGCCCATCAGGGGGTATATATACAGATATCTCGTTGTATTTTGAATTTGCATCTCCCCTGGTAAGTAATGATGTTGCCTATTTTTTCATGTGCTTATTTGGCCATTTGGATATCCTCTTCTGTGAACTGTCTGTTTAAATCCTTTGCTCACTTTTTAATTGTGTTGTCTGTCTTCTCACTGATGTGTAGGCATTCCCTATGGATTCTTTGTCGTGGCTGCTCATTTGTTAAATGATGTCTTTTGATGAACAAAAGCTTGGTAAGTCTTTTTGAAAACAATATAGAAGATGGATTAGAAGGAAGGAGGCTTGGTTAAGATTCCATTTCAGGAATTTAGGCAAGGACTAATGAGGACACGAAATAAACCTCTTCTACTGATAGTAATAAGAGCAGCAAGTACGTACACGGCACTTTCTATGTGCAAGCTTCGTACTAAGCACTTAAACTTATTTAATCCTTACATCAACCCTATGAGGTTGTGGTACTACGATTGTCCCTATTTCACAGATGAGAAAACCGAGGCATGTGGAGAATAAGTGACTTGCTCAAAGTTTTATGGTGCTAATAACAGGCAGGAGGGAAAGAGATTGAGAGCATTCAATTTTTGGTTGGATAGGAATGCAGGAGAGTAAGGGACCTTCGATAACTTGAAGGATTTGGACTCAGGTAACGGAGTAGATCATATGGAAAGTGCAAGTTTGGAGGAAGAGGTGCATTTTTTTGAAAAAAAAAAAAACTTTTGAAGAGGAAATACATAATATGTAGCTGAATATATTTCTCTAGAATTCAGGAGAAAAGTGCTGAGTAAAAATAAAGATTTGAGAGTCATCAGCACGTAGGGAGCAGGGCAGTGGTTCTCAATGTCAGCACTATTGACATTTGGGGCCAGATAAGTCTTTGTTGTGGGGCCCACTATGTCTATAGGAGGACATTCAGCAGCATCTTTGGCCTCTACCCAGTTCAGCATTTGTTTTTTTTGTTTGTTTGTTTGTTTTTTAAGATTTTATTTATTTATTCATAGACAGAGAGAGAGAGAGAGAGAGGCAGAGACACAGGCAGAGGGAGAAGCATGCTCCATGCAGGGAGCCCGATGTGGGACTCGATCCTGGGTCCCCAGGATCACACCCCAGGCTGTAGGCGGCGCCAAACCGCTGCACCACCGGGGCTGCCCTCAGTTCAGCATTTGGTTTGTAACAACCAAAGAAATGTCTCCAGACATTGGCAAATGTCCCCAACGGGCCAAAATCACTTCAGTTGAGAACCACCGGTGTAGAAGGAGCCATGGATATGGATATAATTATCTAGAAGAAATAAGAAATGTATAGGATTAGGATGTCTGGATGGCTCAGGCAGTTAAGTGTCTGACTCTTGATCTCAGCTCAGGTCTTAATCTCAGAGTTATGAGTTCAAGCCCACATCGGGCTCCATGCTGGGCGTGGAGCCTACTTTTAAAGAAAACAAAGTACAGGATCGTGTTTCTCAATTTAAAAAAAATTTTTTTAAGTAATCTCTACACTTAAGGTGGGGCTTGAACTCATAATCCCAAGGTCCCACTGCCCCTCTCAATTCTTTAAAGTCCAATCTCCACCCTTTTACACATAAACATAACATTTTTCCATCTTTTTAAAATTTTGTCCTAAACTTCAAATTGGTTTGTCAAATTTATAAATATGAACATGTATTTTAATGCTAAATAAGCTTTTCAAATTACACCCCCACCCCGCTCATCCCTTCCTATGATGATACACGCCCTGGGGAAGCATTCGTTGAGGTCAGAGAGCTGAACAAACACCAATATTTAACGGGTGGGGAGAGATAGACGAGCAGTAACATGAGTCCTCAGAGGGGCAGCCGGAGGGGAGCCCTAAGTCGTGATGAAAGAGGTGATGAACAACATCAAGGTATTGTGGCCCTGAAAAATGCAACAATACATCACAAAGGACTATATCCTGTTCCTGGGGTTCATAAGTCACTTCTCAGACAAGTGGGTGGATTCTGAATACTCCCTGTGCTTAGAGTGGAAGGAGACTTTCCTGTGACAGGACCCAAGGCGACATCTAGGGCAACTCAGCCGGAGGAACCTTTGAGCTTCAGAAAGAAAAGGGGTTTCCCCTGCAAGGGAAGAGGGAAGGAAGGCGGCCTTCCTGAAGCCTCCGGAGCCAGGGGAGATGACCTGCAGTCCTCATCTCAAGGAAAAGGCTGGAAAACAAGGTCTGGGCTAACCTGAGGTTCCCACCTATTCTGGAACGAGATGGTTGTTGGGTGGCATGCTTTAGAAACTGGACTCTACCATTCTTATTTTACTCATTTCTATTTCTCTCTCTCTCTCTCTCTCTCTCTCTTTTAAAGATTTTATTTATTTATTTGACAGAAAGAGAGAGAAAAAGTGAGCACAAGTAGGGAGAAGGGCAAAGGGAGAAGGAGAAGCAGGCTCCTCGGGGAGCAGGGAGCCCCACGTGGGGCTTGATCCCAGGACCCCGGGATCATGACCTGAGATGAAGGCAGCCGCTTGGCCCACTGAGCCACCCAGGCATCCCCTCACTCATTTCTATTTCTTAAAAAATTGTCTTTTTAAACCTTCTAGACAATTGTGAGTTGGCCAAGAGAAAGATTTAGATGTCTTGATCTCTAGGGTAGCCTCTGGAGCCGTTAAAGCTATTGGTGGCTGGCTGGCTCTCTAAGATTTTTTTTTTTAATTTATTTTTTAGAGATTTTATTTATTTATTCATGAGAGACAGAGAGAGAGAGAGAGAGAGAGAGAGAGAGAGAGGCAGAGACCCAGGCAGGGGGAGAAGCAGGCTCCATGCAGGGAGCCCGACGTGGGACTCGATCCCAGGACCCCGGGGTCACACCCTGGGCCGAAGGCAGGCTCCAAACTGCTGAGCCACCCAGGGATCCCTGGCTCTCCAAGATTTTTAAAAAGAAAGGTCTATTGGTATTTTAATGACTTTCTCTTTGGTTTTCAGGTGTTTGGACGGATGTGTTCAGGTGGTGTGTGTGTGGGTGCTTAGTTTGCCTGTGGTTCTCTCAACTTCTTGGATCTCTGGTTTGATCCATTATCTCTTCCAATGTTTCCTCTGCCCATTCTCTCTCTCTCTTCTTTGGAATTTTAATTACACACGTATTAGAGCATTTTATATTTCACATTTCTTAGATGTTTTGTTCTATTTTCTTTTTCTCACTTTCTTTTCCCTTTGAATTTCAGTTTGGTTAATGCCTATGTACACATCCTCAAGACACTGATTCTCTCTCAGCTGTTTGGGGTCTACTGAGGAGCCTGTAGATCCTTCCTCTCTCTTGCCACGTTCAGTTTTCTTACATTTCCATTTCACTCTTCTGAGAGTTTCTATCTCTCCGCTGAAATTCTTTATCTGTTCATGCAAGTTGCTCATGTTTTCCACCAGAGCCTTTAACATATTACCTATAGTTATTTTAAATTCTTTGTTTGATAGTACGACATCTGGATCATCTCTGAGAGAATTTCTCTTGCTTGCATTGTCTTTTGACAGGGCTGTCTTTATCTTGCTTTTTTGTATAGTTTCATAATGTTTTTAAAAAAGCTTTTATTTATTTAAGAAATCTCTACTCCCAGTGTGAGGCTCGAACTTACAACCCCTTAGATCAAGAGTTGTATGGTCTGGTGACTGAGCCAGCCAGGTACCCATACAGTTCCATAATTTTTTAAAAAAGATTTTATTTATTTATTCATGAGAGACACAGAAAGAGAGAGAGACACAGGCAGAGGGAGAAGCAGGCTCCCCATGGGGAGCCTGATGCAGGGCTTGATCCCAGGACCCCAGGATCACAACCTGAGCCAAAGGCAGATGCTCCACCACTGAGCCACCCAGGTGCCCCTTAAAAAAATTTTTTTTTGAGATTTTATTTATTCATGAGACACACACCCTGTTCTTTTCTAGAGCACCAAGTAAAGGTCCACAGAGAAGACCGTTCAAATGGGTGTGAACTCCGCTTGCAGCAGCAGCTCTCAGTTCTTGACCATGCCTGGCTTTTAGCAATTTAAGATTTTAGTTGAATTTTTCTACCCATTCTTCTGGCAGCCCCATATTCCTCCCATGCTCTGTTTATAGGAGGGGCCAGCACTCATGCCCTAGTGCTCCTCGAAAGTACCTCCTTCTTTAGATTTCAGCACTGTACCTCAGTACTCTGATATTATCATCTGGCTTTTTTTTTGTGTGTGTGTGTGTGTGGTTTTCATTAAGGTAATTTAATGCAGTTGGTTTTCCAAGCTGTTCTTAAACAGCGTGGAACCACTGAAGCAAAATCACCAAGTCCAAAAATCCAAGTGAAAAATGACCAAGATAGCCAGGCATGATGAATTTAGGCACAGGAATTAGGGAGAAAATGTTTCTCACATGACTTGATCATCTAAAAACCTACAAGTGAAATGTTTTTTAAAAATTGAAATATATATATGTGTTTTTAAAAAATATGTGTGACATACATTGTACAAAGTGAAGATATACAACATGTTAATTCACACATTTATATACTTTAATATGATTGCCATTGTAGTCATGACTATCACCTCTATCACAGTAATTATCTTTTCTTCAGTAGTTGGAATAATTAAGTCTCTTTTTAAGTTCGATGATTATAATACAATGTTTATTGTATTAATTGTATTAATTGTAATTATACAATGTTATACAATAACATAGTATAATACAATTTTTTTTTTTAGATTTTATTTATTCATGAGGGACACAGAGAGAGGCAGAGACACAGGCAGAGGGAGAAGCAGGCTCCCTGCGGGGATCCCAACGTGGAACTCAATCCCAGGACCCCGGGATCATGACCTGAACCGAAGGCAGATGCTCAACCACTGAGCCACCCAGGTGCCTCTATAATACAATATTTCTATTTATATTTACTATACTGTGCATTAGATCTCTAGGACTTTTTTTTCTATTCATTGTAAGTTTATATCCTTAAATAAAATCTGTCCCAACCCCTGTCTCCTGATAACCACCATTTTACTGTATGTTTTTATATGTTTGGCTTTTTAAAATTCCACATATAAATGACATCATATACTACTTGTCTTCCTCTGTTTGGGGTCTACTCTGTTTCTCTCTCTCTCAGCATAATGTGCTCAAGGTCCATCCATGTTGTCACAAATGGCAGGATGTCCTCCTTTCTCATGATTGAAAATTATTGGATTGTGTGTGTGTGTAGCACGTCTGTATCAACTCATCCACTGACAGGCACTTATTTTGTTTCCGTGTCTTGACTATCGTGAATAATGCTGCAGTAAACATGGAGGTGCATATGTCCTCAAAACTCCTTTTTCGGGATCCCTGGGTGGCGCAGTGGTTTACCGCCTGCCTTTGGCCCAGGGCGCGATCTTGGAGACCCGGGATCCAATCCCACGTCAGGCTCCCGGTGCATGGAACCTGCTTCTCCCTCTGCCTGTGTCTCTGCCTCTCTCTCTCTCTCTCTCTGTGTGTGACTATCATAAATAAATAAAAATTAAAAAAAAACTCTTTTTTCATTTCCTTTGGGTATTTAGCCAGAAATGGAATTGCTCAATCATATGGTAGCTCTATTTTTTATTTTTTGAGGAACTTCCGTATTGTTTTCCATGGTGCTTGAACCAATTTACATTCCCACCAACAGTGTGTTAAGTGTTCCCTTTTCTTCACAGTACTTGTCTCTTGTTTTCTTGATGAAAGTTATTCTAACAGGTATGATGTGATATCTCATTGTGGTTTTGATTTGTATTTCCCTGATGATGAGAGATGGCAAGCATGTTTTCAGGTCCCTGTTGGCCATTTGGATATCTTCTTTGGAAAAATGTCTATTTAGTTCTCTTGCCCATTTTCAAATCAGGTTGTTTGGTTCTTTTGTTTTGTTTTTGCCATTGAGTTGTATGACTTATTTATGTATTTTGGGTATTAACCCCTTATCTGATACCCGGTTTGCAAAATTCTTTTCCCATTCTGTGAGTTGTCTTTTATTTTGTTCATTGTTTCTTCTTCTGTGCAAAAGTTTTTATGTTTGATATAGTCCCCCATCTGTTGATTTTTGCTTTTGTTGTTTGGGCCTTTGGTGTCATATCCAAAAATCACTACCAAGACGAATGTCGAGGAGCTTTTAAGTTTTCTTCTAGGAGTTTTATAATATCAGTATCAGTTTTATAGTGTCAGGTGTTTAAACCTTTGATCCATTTTGAATTAATTTTTGGGGGTGGTGCGAGATAGGGGTCCAATTTCATCACTCTGCATCTGTTTATCCAGTTTTCCCAGCACCATTTGTTGAAGACACTATCCTTTCTCCATTGGGTGCTTTGATCATCTTCTCAAATATTATTTGATCATACAAACAAGGGTTTAATTCTGGACTCTCTTGGCCTATGTGTCTATTTTTGTGCCAGTAACATACTGTTTTTATAACTGTAGCTTTGTAGTATAGTTTGAAATCAGGAGGTGTGATACTTTCAGTTTTGTTCTTTTTCCTCAAGATTGCTTGGGCTGTTTGGAGACTTCATGGTTCTATTTAAACTTTAGAATTTTTTTTTTTTTTTTATTCCTGTGAAGAATGTCATTGGTATTTTGATGGGTACGTCGCTGAATCTGTAGATGGCTTTGGGTAGTATGGACTTTTTTTTTTTTTAAGATTTTATTTATTTGGGTGGGTGGTGGCTCAGCAGTTTAGCGCTGCCTTCAGCCCAGAGCGTGATCTTGGAGACCCGGGATCGAGTCCCATGTCAGGTTCCCTGCATGGAGTCTGCTTCTCCTGCCTGTGTCTCTGCCTCTTTCTCTCTCTCTCTCTCTCTCTTTCTCTGTCTCTCATGAATAAATAAATAAAATCTTTTTTAAAAAAGATTGACACAGAGAGAGAAAGAGAGAGAGAGAGAGAGAGAGAGAGAGAGCGTGCACAAGCAGGAGGAGCAGCAGGCAGAGAAGAGGGAGAAGCAGGCTCTCCAAGGAACAGGAAGCCTGATGTGGGACTCAATCCCAGGACCCTGGGACTGTGACCCAAGCCAAAGGCAGATGCTTAACTGACTGAGCCACCCAGGCACCACTCGTATGGACTTTTTAACAATATTAATTCTCCTGATCCATGAATATGAGATGTCTTTCCATGTTTATGTCTTATTTCTTTCTTTCAAGAAAATTTTATAGTTTTAGTTGAACTATCTTTCACTTCCTTTGTTAAATTTATTTCTATGTATTTTGTTGTTTTTGATGGTAATACGAATAGGATATTTTTAAATTTTATTTTTCAGATGTCTCATCATTGGTGTATAGAAAGGCAACTAATTTCTACATGTTGATTTTGTATTCTGCAACTTTACAGAAATAATTGATTAGTTCAAATAATTTTATGGTTGAGTCTTTGGCATTTTCTATATGCAAAACATCATCTGCAAATAGCAACAGCTTTAATTCTTCCTTCCTGGTGCCTTTTATTTCTTTGTCCATGCTGTAGCTAGGACTTCCAGTACTATATCAAATAGGATTGGAAAGAGTAGGCATTTTTGTCTTGCTCTTCATCTTAGAGAAAGCTTTTAATTTTTCTTCATTGAGTAGAACGTTGGCTATGGGTTTGTCATATATGGTCTTTATTATGTTGAGGTATGTTTCCTCTATATTCAATTTTATCATATTTCCTCTATATTCAATTTTTTATCATGAAAGAATGTTATTTTTTGTGAAATGCTTAATTTTTTTTGCACCTATGAGGTGATCATGTGATTTTTATCTTGCATTTTATTAATGCAATTTATTATATTGATTTATATGTGTTGGACCATGCTTGCATCCCAGGGATAAATTCCACTTGGTCATGATGTTTAATTCTTTTTATGTGTTCTTAAATCTGGTATGCTAATAGTTTGTTGAGAGTTTTTGTATTTATGTTCATCAGGGATATTGGTCTATAGTTTTCTTGTGGTGTTCCTCTCTGGCTTGGGTATAGGGTAATGCTGGCCTTGTAGAATGGGATTAGAAGTGTCTCCTCCTCTTCAACTTTTTGAAAGAGTTTGAGAAGAATTGGTGTTAATTTTTCTTTGAATGTTTAGTAGAAGTCTCCAGTGAAATTGTCTGGCCCTTGGGTTTTCTGTGTTGGGAAGTTTTTAATTACTGATTCATTTTCTTCACTTGTTATTGATCTGTTCAGATTTACTAGTTTTTTCTTTTTTTAAGATTTTATTTATTTATTTATTCATGAGAGACACACAGAGAGAGAGAAACAGAGACACAGGCAGAGGGAGAAGCAGGCTCCATGCAGGGAGCCTGATGTGGAACTTGATCCCGGGTCTCCAGGATCATGCCCTGGGCTGAAGGTGGCACTAAACCACTGAGCCACCCGGGCTGCCCTTACTAGTTCTTTCTAATTTTTAGTCTTGGTAGGTTGTATATTTCTAGAAATATATCAATTTCTTCTAAGTTATCTAATTTGTTGGCATAAAATTGTTCATAACAGCCTCTTATGGTCTTTGTGTATCTGCAGTATCAGTTGTAATGTCTCTTTTTTATTTCTAATTTTATTTATTTGAGTCTTCTCTCTCTTTTTTCTTAGTCTAAATAAAGGTTTGTTAATTTTGTTTATCTTTTTTAAAAACCAGCTCTTAGTTTCATTGATCCTTTCCATTTTTTTTTTTAGTCTCTATTTCATTTATATCCACTCTGATCTTTATTATTTCCTTCCTTCTGCTAACTTTGGCCTTAATTTGTACTTTTTATAGTTCCCCTTCAGGTGTAAAGTGAGTTATTTATTTGAGACCTTTCTAATTTTTTTAAAATTTTTATTTATTTATGATAGTCACACAGAGAGAGAGAGAGAGGCAGAGACACAGGCAGAGGGAGAAGCAGGCTCCATGCACCGGGAGCCCGACATGGGATTTGATCCCCAGTCTCCAGGTTCGCGCCCTGGGCCAAAGGCAGGCGCCAAACCGCTGCGCCACCCAGGGATCCCCCCTTTCTCATTTTTTAACATATGCATTTATTGCTATGAACTTTCCTCTCAAAACTGCTTTTGCCACATTTCATACGTTTTGATATGGTGTATTTACATTTTCACTTGTTTCAGGATAACTTTTTATTTCTTTTTTGACTTCTTCTTTGACCCATTGGTTGTTTAGAAGTATGCTGTTTAGTTTCTAAGTATTTATAACTTCCCTTTTTTTTTTCAGTTGTTGATTCTAGTTTCATTCCATTGTGGTCAGAAAAGATAGTTGATATGATTTCCGTCCTCTTAAATTTGCTAAGATTGTTTTGTGTCCTATCATATGATCTGTGCTGGAGAATGTTTCATGTGCACTGAAGAAGGATGTGTATTCTACTACTGAATGGAAAATTCTATATATACTTGTTAAGTTTATTTGTTCTAGAGTATTGTTCAATTCCAAGTTTTAATTGTTGATTTTCTGTCTGGATTACCTATCCATTGCCAACAGGGGGATATTGAGGTCCCCTACTATTATTGTATTATTGTCTATTTCTCTCTTTAGTTCTATCAGTATTCACTTAATATATTTTGGTGCGCTGATGTTGAGTACATGTATATTTATGATAATTATATATTCTTGTATTGACCCTTTCATCCTTGTATAATGTACTTTTTTGTCTCTTGTTCCTGTTTTCAGCTTGAAGTCTATTTTGTCTGCTATAAGAATGGCTATTCTCACTTTCTATAGGTTTCCACTTGTATAGAATATCCTCTCCCATTTCTTCATTTTGAGCCTGTATGTGTCTTTAGAGCTGAAATGAGGCTCCTGTAGGCAGCGTATAGCTGGGTCTTTTCTTTTTTTAAGATTTTATTTTTTTAAGTAATCTCTACACCCACCATGGGGCTCAAGCTCACAACCCCAAGATCAAAAGTAACATGCTCTACTGACTGAGCCAGCCAGGTATCCCAGGTCTTGTTTTTAAAAATCTATCTAGCCACTCTGTACCTTTTGATTGGTGAATTCAATCTATTTGTATTTAGAATAATTACTTACATGTAAAGACTTACTATTGGCATCTATCCTGGCTGTTTTGTATCTCCCTTGTTGATTCTTCTTATTGCTGTGTAGAAATGGTGTGTTTTAGAAATCTTCATCCAGGGGCACCTGGGTGGCTCAGTCAGTTGGGCATCTGACTCTTGATTTTGGCTCAGGTCATGATCTTAGGGTCATGAGATTGAGCCCCATGCTGGGCTCTGTGCTTGACACAGAGTCTGCTTGAGATTCTCTCTCTCCTTCTCCTTTTGCCCCTCCCCCATCCCTCTGATACTTATCTTTCTCTCTAAAATATAAACAAACAAACAAACAAACAAATAAATAAATATTAGAAGTCCTCATGCAGGGCAGCCCGGGTGGCTCAGCAGTTTAGCGCCACCTGCAGCCCAGGGCATGATCCTGGAGACCTGGGATCGAGTCCCACATCGGGCTCCTTGCATGGAGCCTGCTTCTCCCTCTGCCTGTGTCTCTGCCTCTCTCTCTCTGTGTCTCTCATGAATAAATAAATAAATAAAATCTTAAAAAAAAAAAAGAAGTCCTCATGCAAAGTGTCTAAGAGTTAGTTATTCCCCAATCACGACTGGGGAGTTATGCAAGCAGGAGCCATGCTATGGTAAGAGGCTTTCCTATATGTTCTTCTCATCACTATATGTTCAGTTTGTAATCTCTCCTGTGCTAAGCTCTCACCACTGCATGATCTTGGTATTTCTTTTGCCCGAGGCTATGTTGTTTTTAATATAAACATAATGTCAAATTTATAAAACAACACTCTAACCATAAATGGTCTAACCCTGCCTTAGCTACCATGTTCTTCAGTGTTTTCTCACCTTTATGTTATTATTGCTTGATACTTAGACCTACTTTGCAGCTAATCTGTAGATGTGTCCAAAGTCGAAACCCTTTTGATGGGGTACTTTGGCTCTACAATCAGTAATCATTTTTTTCTCACACTCCTACTTTCCCTTAGTTTTTTATTCAGTCATAAACTCAAAGTTCTTTTGTATTCTGCTCTAATACAGGTGAAGGATAGGATGTATTTGTGCTATTTTTATATCTGTCTCCTGCATGCATCATCTCTTTCCCCATTATACTGAAAATTCCTCAGGTCAGAGACTTGTCTCTTCTTATTTCTTCCTCTTATCCTCCCACCCCCACTCCACCTCTTTTATGAGCATAGCGTCAGCACAGGGTTTGAGTACTGGGTATTGACTGAGTCACTCAGTTTCTAGTTAACCCCTTCCCCTTGGGCAACTTATCCCTTGCTCAGCATTCAGTGTTATTGCTAGCCTCAGTATCATTTCCTCCAGTGGTTCCAGAAGACTGGCTTCACTTCCTCAATTCTGCCAAGGCACAAGTTCACGCTAGGCTGCACACCTGTTCTGCACCTTTGCAGGAGCAAAGTCTTCTTCTGGGGCTTCTACTGAGGCTGGGGGCCACAGGAAAGAACAGATGTGGGGCACCTGGGCAGCTCAGTTGGTTGGGCATCTGCCTTTGACTCAGGTCATGATCTTGGGATCTTGGGATCAAGCCCCATGTCAGGCTCCCTACTCACCAGGGAGCCTGCTTCTCCCTCTGCCGCTCCCCTTCTGTGATCTCTCTCAAATAAATAAATAAAAATCTTAAAAAAAAAAAAAAAAGGAAATTACAGATGCTGAGCAGGGGACTAGCACTATCTTATTCAAAATGACTTCTCCCAGTTTCTAGACTGATAAACCAGAGCTGACCAGAGGTACTTTTCCTTAAGTGTCCTCAATGAAAAACAACATACCTTTTATATTGCAACTTCCTTCAACCTCTATGGTCTGAGGAGATCTTCGTTTACATTCCTGTCCTCTTAGGATTTGTCTTTTCCTAGCAATCCTCCAACCAATCCACCAAAAGAATGAATTGTGGGACCTTGGTGTTGATAAGATTTGTTCCAAACTGAGTCTAAACCCATCACACTTCCATCTGTTTCTGAGTCTGCATCCTCCAGTACTTCTACTCTAGAGACCTCATTAAGGAGCTTCTCTGGCTCCAGACTTTTCTGCTTTCTGTCCCGGTGATGGCATACATTTTCTCTCAGGAGAGAGAGCACAGCCCCTGTTTAGCTCTTATAGCAAGCTATATCTTAGTTCCCAACCTTCTGTTTGTTGCCCCAGAAGGCAGCGTGCTTGGGTGTGATCTAGGATCGTAACTCTCTCTTATTCCCAACAGGTAATGAAAGTTGGTCACCCTCAGGCAGGGAATCAACATTAGAGAAAGTTGAGTCTGGAGCCAGTACTGGGTAAAATTGGAAATGAGTGTAAGGGAGCAAAGTTTGCATCCTAAAATGTGCCTCTTTGGCATATGGATTATTGTAAGCAATTACTTTTAAGAAACAGAAGGCTCAAGAAGAAGCTTTGACCTTACACTAACTGCCTAAAGGAATGTAGAAAGAGGACCTTCTCCAGGAAGGGAGCTGTCACCGAGGTTGTGTGCAGTATACTACGAGCTAGATGTGGGAGACAGGGAGACAAGTCTGTTTGCTAAATTTTCTTCCATGTCCCGTTTTTTCTGTATGGTCCAACAGACACTTGTTTCCCCAACATTTATTCTTTTTCATTTTCCTGTGAATTGGGTTCCTTCCCTTTGAAGTCCCAGGCCCCTACCCCCTTCTCCTTATAGCTCTGGATGGCTTATGGCCTCAATGCCTGACTGCCTGAGGGCTTCCTATTCTGATGGAGCCCCTGTATGAATGTGAACATGTTGATTTTCTCCCATTAAGCTGTCTCATGTCAATTTAATTATTAGACCAACCAAAAGAATATTAGAGGGCAGAGGACTATTTTTCCTTCTCCAACAGTTGGTGTAGTTGTCAGGATAAACTTTGATTGGAGATTGTTCAGCCCAGGACTGCTGCAACTGAGAGATCCTGGGACTTCTGATAAAATCTGAGCAGGTGTGGGCACCTGGGTGGCTCAGCGGTTGAGCATCTGCCTTTGGATCAGGGTATGATCGCTGGGGTACTTGGATTCAAGTCCCACATCGGGCTCCCTGCATGGAGCCTGCTTCTCCCTCTGCCTGTGTCTCTGCCTTTCTCTGTGTGTCTCTCATGAATAAATAAATAAAATCTTTAAAAACCACAAAAAACAAAAAACACCCAAGCAGGTGAGACTTCTTACTAAGTCAGTCTTCTGCAAACCTGCTTGCAGGATCTAATGGAGGTGATGATAGTAAGTGTACATCTTTAAAATCTAAAATTTAGATTAACAGGAGAAAACAGTTGTGAAACTATCTCCTTGGGCATTGTAACTTTGGTAAAAATTTGTTGTAAGTACTTTTGTTTTCTATTGATCCTTTTTTCCTCTCAGGGATGGTCATTGTTTTCTTTTGCTTACTTTATGATTATTGAGAATATTCTCTGGTCTCCATCAGCTGGAGTGTGCATATGCATCCAGCAGATAGCTGAATAGGCTGTGGACCCAAGCTTAGGGAATCAAAAAAAAAAAAAAAAAAAAAAAGAGGCAGAGGGGTGGTGAACTTTCGGCTTGGTAAGTCACCCTATTCTGTTCAAAGGAGGGAAAACACATGATTTCCTGTGTTTTGAAACAGCTGTTTAAAATAGGGCCCTTCATAGTACCTCCTGTGCTTTCTTAGGCTATCTCTGGAATGAACTTTCTGGATCTTGTGAAGACTGCATTTTTTACACTCTGTTGTGGAATAACTCTCCCATCTTTGGTTAAGCCATAAAGGGGCTTATTGGTTTAAGTCTTCTGATATTAATATAAAATCCTACTCACCAGTGACCAGATGATGGATCCTTTAAATTGGTTATATTTGAAATAAAATTTTTTTGGAGAGCCGTCATTCTAAACAACTGTCTTATTGGTTTAACAGTTAGCCTTAGGGACTTCCTTCGAAAGATGGAAGAACAGAAATGAGACATAGAACAAAAACCAAAGTCCACTCAGACCCCTTCCTATTGGCCTTCAGACATTTGCAGATATTGTAAGAAAAATCAGTGCATTGGAAGTAAAATTGTCCTCCACGTAAGAAAAAAAAGAAAAAAAAATGAGAGCAAACTGTCCTTAACTTACAAATCTTTGCAAAACTAAAAAAAAGAAAAAAAAGAAAAAGAAAGAAAGAAACACTGCAGTCTAAAATCAGTCTATTTATTCCTTTTTACCAATCCTACAACTCTATCTCAAAAGATTTGTAAACCATTGACCTTAAGAAACCAAAGTCCTTCTTGGAGGAACTTACATACTTTTTCTATCCCTTGAAGATACAAATGTTACCACATCTTTGAAATGTAAACACCCCAGAAATTGAATACACTTAAATCATAAAGTTGAACAAAAATCCAAATGGTGGCACTAATGCTTCAGTGAAGCTCAATTTTAAAGTAACTTTCCCCCTCTCTTCCACAAGCCTCCCCTCCTCCCCACTTAGCCTTTAGTTTCAGGACCCTGGAACTATCCCGAAAATGACCAAAGAGGCTGGCAGCACGGACATAATTCCTGTGGAAACCAGCCAGATCCTCTATGTCCCTATAACCACCGCATCCCCTTCCCAGGGGCCTTGCTGTTTTAGAAGGCCTCAGCCTGGGGCGCCTGGGTGGCTCAATGGTTGGGCATCTGCCTTGGGCTCAGGTCGAGATCTGGGGATTGAGTCCTGCATCAGGGAACCTGCTTCTCCCTATGCCTGTGTCTCTGCTTCTCTCTGTGTGTCTCTCATGAATAAATAAATAAAATCTTAAAAAAAAAAAAAAAAAAGAAGGACTTAGCCTACTGCAGCTTACTTTGCTGGTAGAGCAATCAACTATCTTCCTTCTTTATACCCAGAGTCTGTCTTTTCTTTTCATTATGTTTTGACTCTGAAGCACAAAGGTCAGTTTTTGAAGACAGAAGTAACTGGAACAATGCCCATACTCACCGAAGACTAAAGAAAAAAAGAAAAAGAAAGAAAAACAACCTTTTTAAGAAAAATTCAAACTGTGTAAAGAACTCTTGAGCCCAAACTTTAGATCATAGCCTCCTTAAGATACTTCTACGTCTTAAAAGTTTTCTCTACAAATAGCCCAGTCATCTGAGGGAAGTTAAATATATTTCAACTAATACTTATAAGCTAGTGTAGACTCCAGGATCATGCCCTGGGCGGGAGGCAGGTGCTAAACCGTTGAGCCACTCAGGGATCCCAGCTAGTGTGTTTTATATTGTTTTGAAACAGAAGCTATAAGATCTGTTTGTCTATATGTATGTACATTATAGATAAGATTTCTTTTAAAGATTTTATTTATTCATGAGAGACACAGAGAGAGAGAGAGGCAGAGACATAGGCAGAAGGAGAAGCAGGCTCCATGCTGGGAGTCTGATGTGGGACTCGATCCCGAGACTCGATCCCGAGACTTGATCTCGAGACTCCAGGATCATGCCCTGGGCCGAAGGCAAGGGCTAAACCGCTGAGCCACCCAGGGATCCCCCAATAAGGTTTTTTTTAAACCTCTGGTTAGTGTTGCTAAAATTAATTTGTAAAGGAGTTCTATTTAATTGGCTTAGAATTTAAGCACTTACAAATAAACCCTTCTAAATCTCAGAAATACAGTAGAAACTAACCCAGATTTTTTCAAGTTCTAGGATCTAGGCTAATTTTCAGTAAATAAAAAGCTGGTTTAAGTTTGTTGGCTTTTTTTTTTTTTTTTTTAAGCAATCTCTGTGCCCAAACATGGAGCTCAAATTCATACCCCAAGATCAAGAGTTGCATACTCTACCAACTGAGCCATCCAGGTTCCCCCAAGTTTGTTGGTTTAAATAATACAGATATGTATTAGAGTTATCAACACTGGATAGAATGCAGATATCCAACTTTTTATTCTACCTGGGTTTATTAGCCAAATAAGTTTGTTATCAGCTAGACCCCAACACTTGACATGTCCTGGCCACTTGCTTGTACTCAATAATCTGTCTTACATTTTTTCCTTAAGCTCTTCTTTCTTGCCTTCTTCTTAATTCAGACAAATGAAACCAGAAATGACCCCAGGATACCCGAGGGTGGGGGCAGAGTAGGTGACTTGGGGGTGGGGTGTTTTGAGGGGATGGGGATCACCCAGATGTTTGGGGCTAAACACCCCACCCCTCACCATCCACCCCAGATTCCTGCCTGCCCAGATGAACTGTGTAGTAATATCTGAAATGACCTACCATTACCTTTACCTCATTATCATACTAAAATCTCCACCTAAGGAAGACAAGCCTCATTTACATAACATACAATTTTAGGTGTAGGCACATGCATGACCTTATGCTTGCCTCTATATACGGTGACAAGGCTTCCCTACCTAAATATTCATTCATACCAACTCCAAACAAAGGGAACCCATTCACCCTCTCTTGAAGAGTCACAGCTTTGGAATCCATTCCCCATGATCTTTTTAATTGCTGCAAATAAAAGTTTTCTTTGTGGGACAATTCAGCCTGGTGCAGTTCCTGACTCACCAAGGAGGGAACTCGGGTTGGTTTGGCTATAAGTTTACATGATCTCTGTTGCAAACTTTGTTAGCAAAAAATAACTCAGAGCAAAAACTAATGGCTCATTTTGACTAATGTTTCAGAAAGTTTTCAAGGGAAACTTAAACATAATTATTGGTAACCAGTAAATTAAATAGATGCAAATAGAATAACAAGCTTTTAGATGAACTTTTTAAACAATAATTATGTGTTATAACATACATACTTAAAAATAGTTTGCCAAATCTCTTTGGTAACTTAAAACCTTAAAGTTTTGCTAAGTTAAGTCAAATAATAGAAATGTATCAAATATCTAGATCATTTCCACATAAGATAAAAAGTGAAACATTAATTATTGAGCATAGGTTTATCTACTTTTGGCTCCTTATTACAGGGAAAATAAAGAGAAATTTGGGTCTGTTAATGAACATATTTTGTGCTTTATTGAAAGACTGTACTATAGAGAAGTGCATGTTTCTAGAAATTATGACGTGTACTCATATATTTGCCAACCTAAGAATGCTGATATAACAGTTCACAATTGCTGGCCACTTAGTTTTCACTAGAAATTAAAGTTTCCAAGGATTAATTTTGACTAATATATGTGGCTGAAACTGCTAGAAATAATAAGGAAACAACTTTGTATACAAGTAAAGTAGGACATGTTTTAGGTAAGAAAAATATGAGATATGGAGACATGTTGGTTAAAGGAAAAGAAAGAAAATTTATATTAAAACAAAACTGGTTATGGGAAAGAGAAAAAAAGAAGTAAAAGATTTGTGGAAAATAAATCTTTAAAAGTGAATGTTATGTATGTACAAGACTGGCTAAGATTGGAATGAATCTAATTAAGTAAATGGGGGCAGCTCGGGGGGGCTCAGCGGTTTAGCACCTGCCTTCAGCCCAGGGCCTGGTCCCAGGGTATGAGTCCCACATCGGGCTCCCTGCAGAGAGCCTGCTTCTCCCTCTGCCTGTGTCTCTGCCTTTCTCTCTCTCTCTCTCTCTCTCTCTGAATAAATAAATAAAATCTTTAAAAAAATAAAAAATTTAAAAAATTAAGTAAATGGGTTTTAATATCAAAACTAAGGTGGTGCAAAATAAAATTTGGTTTTCCTTTATCTATATTTTACCTATATTTTAAAGATTTATTTATGTGAGAAAGAGAGCATGAGCAAGCAGGGGGAGGGGCAAAGGGAGAGGGAGACCCAGACACCCCTAAGATTTTATTTAAGTCATTTCTATACCCAATGTGGGGCTCTAACTTATGATCCACAGCCCTGAGATCAAGAGTCCCATACTCAATTGACTTAACCAGCCAGGAACTCCAAAATTTGGTCTGTTAAGAGGACAAAATTTTCTTGGGCTATTATTCTACTCTTTTTTTTTTTTAAGATTTTATTTATTTATTCATGAGAGGCAGAGACACAGGGAGAGGGAGAAGCAGGCTCCATGCAGGGAGCTCGACGTGGGACTTGATCCTGGGTCTCCAGGGCTGAAGGTGACGCTAAACAGCTGAGCCACCTGGGCTACCTTTATTCAACTCTTCATAACAGATTATGAAGAGTTTTTCTTTTCTTTTTTTTATGAAAGGTTTTTCTTTGCCTTTGAAAACAAAAATATGCCTAGAAAAAAAAACTTTTGTATTTATCAAAATAATGTTTGGTGCTTCATGTTGTCTTAATCAGGTCTTTGATTAGTTAAGAAAACTGAATCTAAAAAAAAAGAAAAGAAAAGAAAACTGAATCTTCTCAAAATTAGAAGAGATATATTTTCCCTTTTTACAGCCACTGAACATTCCATGTTTGCCTACAAAATCTTTAATTGTCTCCATGGTTAGTTAAATGGGTAACTAAATTTCATTAGTTATTATGTAGTGACCTATTATCTTATTTGACTGTTTTTAAACCTTCTTGATATATTTCTTTCCAAAGTTTATTCATTTATTTTTAAGTAATCTCCACATCCAGCATGGGGCTCGAACTCATGACCCTGAGAACAAGCAACACACTCTTCCAGCTGAGGCAGCCAGGCACCCCACCATTTTTTATATTTTTGACAAACTTCCAAAAAATCAAATCCTAAATGAAGTTTCTTTTTCTTTTCTTTTTTTTTTCTTTTTCTTTTTTTAACCTCAAAGTAACTGGGATTTTTCAGAGTGTCCTTGAAAAAAAAATCAAAAGGCTTGTTCTTTTTCCTTATACAAGAGAGATACTGAACAAATTAGGCTTATTTGATGTTACATTACATGGGAAATATTGTCAAATAAGTGATGTGTAACCTTCTTAGATTCTGCTGTATGGGTAATAGCATTAATATAAATGTCCTAGAAATTGTATAAAATCCCTAAAATTATGATATGTACATATAATATGTATATTATCAATCATAATTCTAGTTATTACCTTAAAATATTGTATGTCACAGAAATAACTACATTTCCTTAACAACCACATTGTAATAAACTCTAATCACACCTTTAATCATGCCATTTTTATCTTTTATCATTTAGAGACATTTATATTTTACTCAGATGCCTTTACAAAAGAATTTCTGCAAAAATGCTTCATCTTAAAGAAGACTCATGAAAAGGACTCTAGAAAACAGCTTTCTGATACCTTTAAGATCATGAAATTAACTGGGTAAACACTTTCCAGAACTACTGGAAAAAAATAGATTCAAGCAGAACAAGAATTAATTACATGGGACTGAGTAAACTGAGGAGTCATAATAAACTTATGACTTTTTGTTTCAAGTATTGATGGTTCTTTAATCTTTTGATTTTCAGATACAAGGAAGCTTTCCCTCTTAAGCTAACTATCACTCATAGCAATTTGGCAAATTCTACCTTTGTAAGCAGAGTGGAAATATTGATCTTTTTCTCCCTGAGGGCCCCTCCAGAATATGAAAACTTAGTGAGTATTCTTATTTTTATGGCAATATACTTATTTGCATATAAGAATCCATTCTCCTTGCAACAGGACACGTTGGAAACATTCTTATATTACCAAGGCTTTGAGTGGAAGGTCATTTTCAAAAGACAGGTGCATAGGCTCAGATATGTTCAGACACCTTTAAAGGAAGGAAGATTGACTTTGACTTTTATTTCCTTTATTGGAAATATTGGCCTGAGAGCTTGCTTACAGGATTTCCCGCAGCTGACCAGGGGAGTAAAGAATGCAACTTCCCGGTGCAGGAATCTCAGGGTATTTCAGGGACCTCAGGAAGAGAGGAATGAATTCAAATCTATAGTATTGCAGGTGAAGTCTGATGGCAAGTATTTGGCTTGGCTTCTGAGCCTCAAGATTAAAAGTTCCTTATGAGAAGTTGTAGCAAAACCCTATATGATTAGCTGCCATTCTTGTTGCCCTTATGCAAATAATCAGGCCAAGTTTATTGAAACTAGACTTACTTTGCAAACAAATTCATTACTTTGGTTATCTTTGCTAGAAATTAAGGCGATTATAGAGAGCAAAAGTTGTTTCAGTAGCACATATTTGTGACTATTAAATTCTAATACTGTTCATTGTAAACTGGACTGGATCCTGATTCTTCTAGTTTCCTCTAATGCCTGGCTACAACTCTGCAAACTAATGTTTTCTTTTATTAAATTTTAAAAATTAATTAATTAATTAATTAATTAATTAATTTCAGAGAGAGAGCACAAGCAGGGGGAGCAGCAGACAGAGGCAGAGGGAGAAGGCTCCCTGCGGAGCATGGAGGCCGATGAGGGATCAATCCCAGGACCTTGGGATCACCACCTGAGCTGAAGGCACACGCCTAAGACTGAGCCACCCAGGCCCCCTGTGCAAACTAATATTTTTAATTTTTGCCTCACCTGTCTGTCTGACTTGAAATCATTGGGAAGTAAAGCTGTTCTTTTCCTGAAGCCCTACAAAAAAAATGTGAATGACGTGACATAAACTTTAGAGAAATCACAACAGCTCATGTGTGGATAATCTTCATGCCACAACGCCACTGCCTGCCTTCAGTCCATGTAGAGATGCTTCGAGATGGACACCTAAAAACTGTCTTGGGGGACGCGTGGGTGGCTCAGGGGTTGAGCATCTGCCTTTGGATCTAAGGACTGATCTTTGGACTAAGAGCCTGTTTCAGTGAGATAAAATAATCTATCAATTTAGCTTCTGGACTGATCTGGGAAACAAAGGCAGAGAAAAAGTAGTAAATTTCCTTACTACCCTCAGCCTACTGACACGTTCTTGAAGCAGGCAGAGTGACCTTCATCCAAGAACTCAGCTACTTGGATGTTAATACTTTTTGAAGCACAAAAGGCAATCTTAGCCCGACTCCCAGGTTCCTGTAAGTCTACTTTAACAGATAAAAATTCCTTTGGCAACTTTCTTTATCTCTACCTGCCCAAGATACGTGTTGGCAATCACCCGAAGCAGTTGGCCCACCCATATACATCTGAAGGGTCTCATGACTCAGGCTGTATTAGATGGTCATAAATGACCTTTTCCCGACAACAGCTAGCTCCCTCAAGGGCCTGGAAACCTTGCTTCCAAAATTCCTCAGAGACTTATGCTCTCCCAACTTGAAAGTATATAATGGGCCACTCCGCACAACCCTGGTGCAGCCCTTTCTGCCCACGGGTCCTGTCCCCGTGCTTTAATAAAGCCACCTTTTTGCACCAAATATGTCTCAAGAATTCTTTCTTGGCTGTTGGTTTTGAACCCTAACATCTATCCTACATCATGGGCTATGAAATTTTGGAGGAAGTCTCAAAGGTAGGACTGTGGGGAGCAAAATTAACAACCCAAAATGTGTCTTTTTGGCATGTAGATTATTTTAGGCTAATTACTTTTAAGAGAAGGCTCAAGGGGCCCCCAGGTGGCTCAGTTGGTTAAGTGTCTGACTTTGGCTCAGGTCCCGATCTCAGGGTCCTGAAATCAAGCCCCAGGTCGGGGGGCATCTGGCTCTGGGTTCAGGGCCTCTCTGTCTGCTCCTACCCCACCCCTCATGTGCGTTTGTGTGCGTTTGTGTGTAGGCATGCACTCTCTCTCTCAAATAAATAAATACATAAATAAATAAATCTTAAAAAGAAAAGAAACAGAAGGCTTACACTATTGCCTGAAGGAATTTAGACAGGGGATCTCCTCCAGGAATGGAGCTGTCACCAGAGCTGTCTACAGCATAATATGAACTAGATGGTAGACAGGGAGGATCTAGCAAAGTCTGTTTGTTAAAATTCTTCTCTATGTCCCACTGTTTCTGCACAGCCCAGCAAACATTGGTTTACCCAACATTTACTCATTTTCATTTTCACCTTTCTGTGAATTGGGTTCCTCCCCTTTGAAGTCCCAGGCCCCTACTGTCTTCTGCTTATAGCTCTGGATGGCTGATATGCCTCAATTCCCTGGCTGCTTGGGGACTTCCTATTCTGATGCAGCCCCTGTATGAATGTAATTAAATTGATTTTCTCCTATTAATCTGTCTCATGTCAATTTAACTCTTAGATCAACCAAAAGACTATTGGAAAAAAAAAAAAAGCCTATTGCAGGGTAGAGGAAAATTTTCCTGCCCAATATGAGTCAATGCTTATTAGCATATAGGTTAATGAATAGGAAGAACAGGTTAGAACAAGAAGAACTATTTTTTAAAATTTTATTTTTATTCTTGAGAGAAAAAGAACACATGCATGCTCTGAGGGAATGGGGAGAGAGAGAGAGAAAATCCCAACAGGCTCCACACCCAGCACAGAGCCCCACACATGAGTAAGAGATAGGCAGTGCTAGAGAGGGAAAGATAGGTCAGGGGCCATGGAATCAGACTCACAAAAATCCCAAACATGTGGAGGTGAAAGGAAACCAGAGATAAAGAAACAAACCAGACCATCCCTATCCTAGGTGTCAGAGGTGGGATCTTGTTATAACAGCTACTTGTGACCAATAAAGAATTACCAACCCTAAAAAGAAAGTAAGCCATTGAAGGTGTTATCACTAGTCCTTATGGTGCAGGAGAGCAGAGTTCTTGTCTCACAGAGTCAAAGAATCAATCTCACAGACGACAAAGAGTGAGTAAAGTGATAGTTTATTAAACGAATATAAAGAGAGGGCACTCAGGAGTGAGAGGGGTCCCAACAGGGTTGCCACTGGGGGCTTGTAGGGTTGATCTTTTATTGAAACCCAACCTGGGAACTAAATCCTTTTAATATTATCTATTGATATCACCATTAAGTAAGGACTAGTGATCACATCTTTGATGGCTTACTTCCTTTTCAGGGTCTGGTAATTCTTTTTTGGTCACAAGTAGCTGTTAAAACAAGACCCCACCTCTGGCACCTGGGACAGGATGGTCTGGTTTATCTCTGGTTTCCTTTCATCTCCCATTTTTGGGATTTTTGTGAGCCTGCTTCCATAGCCCCCTACCTAGCCCTGCCTAGCCTCATTTGTCCCTAACTCATTTCTCCCCCTGCAAGAGTAACCCTTTTTTTAAAAAATTTATTTATTCATGATAGTCACACGGGGGGGGGGGGGAGAGAGAGAGAGAGAGAGGCAGAGACACAGGCAGAGGGAGAAGCAGGCTCCATGCACCGGGAGCCTGATGTGGGATTCGATCCCGGGTCTCCAGGATCGCGTCCTGGGCCAAAGGCAGGTGCCAAACTGCTGCGCCACTCAGGGATCCCTGCAAGAGTAACCCTAACAGCCATTGGGGAATGGAAAGATGGCCGCTCTGGCTGCTTCAGGCTGAAAAGGGACTGCATGAGGGGACAGCAGTCAGAGTATTCTCAGGGGTCAGTCAAGAGTTTCATGGTATGGATCCAGAGAGATGTTGGAAGGCATGAGGCAACACAGGCAATGACACACACAGAGAAAAAGAACAAAATCCAAAAATTATTTCCATGAGTAAAATGGCATCTCTGAAATATTGACCCCAGTTTCCGGGCCAAGCAAACCATTAGGCCAAGAGACTGATTTTGTCCAGTTGAGCTCGAATGTCATTTGTTAAATGTGAGACTTCTTAAGAATTGTCAGTTATATTAAAACAGGATAGATGTGGAATTCTTTACAACCTAAGTGATGTTGAAGTAGCAAGTAATCAATAGTTGCCCGATTTTCTAGAAATCCTGCCCTAACTTCACTTAGTTCTTGATTTAAAACATCCAGTGCTTGGGATGTGTCCTTTAAGGTTCTGCTGAGCAAACAAAGTCTGTTTTATCTCATAAGACTTCTAGCTATAAAGGAGAGGTCTATGGCTGTTGTTTCCCCATCTGATATGAGAACCACATTATCATCGCAATTAGGTGGTAGATGAGGCAGTCATCGTCAGTAATGTGTTGCTGGGGGTGGGAAGAGTAATAATCCCAGTTTGTTTACAGTACAGAATCCTGAGAATCATTTAGGAATGACATAATAGGGGGACGCCTGTGCGACTCAGCGGTTAAGTGTCTGCCTTCGGCTCAGGGTGTGATCCTGGAGTCCCAGGATAGAGTCCCACATCGGGCTCCCTGGAGGAGTCTGCTTCTCCTTCTGCCTGTGTTTCTGCCTCTCTCTATGTGTCTCTCATGAATATATAAATAAATAAAATCTTTAAAAAAAAAGGAATGACTTAATAGGCAATATCGGCACAAAATAAGGCCCATCGTCTTAGTTGGTATAAGCCATTTAGTTGAAGATGGGAAGTGTAGGGTAAAGCTGCATTGAGTAGTATGCAATTGGCTTGGGTTATATGTTTTAGACGCATTGGGGGCCTGTACTGCAGAGAAGGTGTTTGAAGCTGAGTAGCAAGACTTGTTGAGTCATAAAATTTTGGCCTATGTGGCCCCCACTCCCACTAGGCTATCGAAAAGCCAACTTTGTGGGGAATTAGTGTTGGAAACCAGAGATAAATAAACCAGACCATCCTGTCCCAGGTGCCAGAGGTAGGGTCTTGTTTTAACAGCTACTTGTGACCAGAAAAGAATTACCAGACCCCAAAAAGGAAGTAAGCCTTTAAAGATGTGATCACTGGTCTTTACTCAATGGTGATATCAATAGATAATATTAAAAGGATTTAGTTCCCAGGTTGGGTTTCAATGTTAGGACATTGAGAGCCATATGTCATTGCAACTGGGGTCATGACACCAGGGGGTCATGATGAACCGCAATGGGGGCATTCATCAGCACATGCAAAGAGGATAAACATAAAATAAGTAATTAGGCCCCAAATTATGATTACATTTCTTACATAAGATCTTCAATTACTAATTTTGTTGAACAGATCAGTAGATACCTTTTATCCTTTTAATTGATTACAAATGTCCCCTATTAATTGAGATACCTTGTGAGAATTATCTGTAATGTTAAAACAACACATGTGAGGAAGCTCCTCACACCACAAATGGTGTAGCAATAGTAGACAGTCAATAATGGTGCGTGACTTGAGAAGTCCCTCTCTGACTTAATTCTTCGTCAAGTGTATCCAGTGCCTGGGAAGTATTATTTAGAGTCCTGCTGAGCAACCATACTGTTTTGCTTATTTCATATTGTGGGTCTAACATAAGTCCTGCAAGTTCCATAGTGAGCTTTGAGGCTCTTTTTACCACGAGGATCATTATATGCTTTACTAAAGTCTTTGTTTACAATTGTGCCTCAGTAGAGATGGCTTCTAGGATAAATATGACTGAGGGATAAAACCATCAAGAAGCCCTCGTGGTTTGAGGTCTAGCCTGAACAGTATTATAATTACAAGGTATCACTTGTAAGTAGGAGAAAACTTGTCAAGAAATAAGGGCATCCCCAAGTACATCATCCAATCCAATCATAAAGTGGGGTCATCATTATCTTCACAAGGCCATAGTTAAACCCATGTAGTGGGGTACGCTCTGGCTTTCAAGGAGCAATTTTGTCATCATAGCCATACAGAATTGGTCAAAGTGCTAGTTGTATATACAATCACTG
This sequence comes from Canis lupus familiaris, assembly GCF_011100685.1. Taxonomy (NCBI): domain Eukaryota; kingdom Metazoa; phylum Chordata; class Mammalia; order Carnivora; family Canidae; genus Canis; species Canis lupus. Next base: position 21,700,291 of record NC_049259.1, on the reverse strand, counting down.
GAGAATTCCATTTTTTGTTATTTAAATAATCATACACCCATGGGATCCTCTTATTCCCATAGAATGAAAAGCATAAAGATTATCTTGTACATCTATTTCTATTGTGCAGAAATAGAAAAGCTATTTCTCTGAAGTGTACCTCAAGTAGTCTAGCTTAGGCAAACTTCATTTAAAATGATCAGAGCTGGCTCTCTGCTCCTCCCCGTTCGACAGACAGCTGCATCTTCTAGTGCAGTGCCAGCCGCGTCCCCGAGACACGATGGTGAAGGTTGGAGTGAACGGATGTGGCTGTATTGGGCGCCTGGTCACTAGGGCTGCTTTTAACTCTGGCAAAGTGGATATTGTCGCCATCAGTGACCCCGTCATTGACCTCAACTACATGGTATACATGTTCCAGTATGATTCTACCCACAGCAAATTCCACGGCATGGTCAAGGCTGAGAATGGAAAACTTGTCATCAATGGGAAGTCCATCTCCATCTTCCAGGAGTGAGATCCCACCAACATCAAATGGGGTAATGTTGGTGCTGAGTATGTTGTGGAGTCCACTGGGGTCTTTTTTTTTTTTTTTTTTTTTTTTTTTACTGGGTTCTTCACCACCATTGAGAAGGCTGGGGCTCACTGGAAGGGCGGGGCCAAGAAGGTCATCATCTCAGCTCCTTCTGCTGATGCCCCCATGTTTGTGATGGGCGTGAACCACGAGAAGGTATGACAACTCCCTCAAGATTGTCAGCAATGCCTCCTGCACCACCAACTGCTTGGCTCCTCTGGCCAAAGTCATCCATGACCACTTCGGCATCGTGGAGGGCCTCATGACCACCGTCCATGCCATCACTGCCACCCAGAAGACCGTGGACGGTCCCTCTGGGAAGTTGTGGTGGGATGGCCGAGGGGCTGCCCAGAACATCATCCCTGCTTCCACTGGCGCCGCCAAGACTGTGGGCAAGGTCATCCCTAAGCTGAACAGGAAGCTCACTGGCATGTCCTTCCATGTCCCCACCCCCAACGTGTCAGTTGTGGATCTGACCTGCCGCCCGGAGAAAGCTGCCAAATATGACGACATTAAGAAGGTGGTGAAGCAGGCATCGGAGGGTCCCCTCAAGGGCATCCTGGTCTACACTGAGGACCAGATCGTCTCCTGTGACTTCAACAGTGACACCCACTCTTCCACTTTCAACGCTGGGACTGGCATTGCCCTCAAAGACCACTTCTCAAGCTCATTTCCTGGTATGACAATGAATTCGGCTACACCAACCAACCGGGTGGTGGACCTCATGGTCCACATGGCCTCCAAGGAGTAAGAGCCTCCTGGACCACCAGCCCCAGCAAGAACAAGAAGAAGAGAGAGGTCCTCAGCTGCTGGGGAGTCCCTGCCCCAACTTAATCCCCCAACACACTGAGAATCTCCTAATCTCATTTACATCCCAGACCCTGAGGAAGGGGAGGGGCTTGGGGAGCCCTACCTTGTCATGTACCATCAACATAGTATACTGTACCCAGCCAAATAAAATAAAATAACATAATCAGAGCTATAATTGAACATCTGCAAAAATGTGTTATTGAGACATAGTTTCTCTCTATAATAACCCTCACTTCTTAATCTGCGGTAGCCAAATCAGTACTGATCTGTATGCAAAACAAGTCCAGTTTTAACAAACTTGGCTTAATTATTTACGTAAGCTCAACAAGAACAATGATTGATCATAGAGATCTTTTAGAATCTACTTTGCTGGAACTTTTTATAAGGAATCTTTAGGTTGAACTTTTAGTAGCCTCTCCAGGCCAGAAGCCAAGCCAAGTACTTGGCATCAGACGTGCTTGTGATACCTGTAGATTTGGGCAGGTTCCTCTTCACGAGGTCCCCAAAGTGTCCTGAGGTTCCTGCACCTGCCAGGACGCAACATTCTTTACTCACCTGGTGAGGCTGCTGGGAACTCTGTAAGCAAGGTATCAGGCTAACGTTTCCAAGTGGCTTTGTGGTGCCACATTTCATAAAGTCAATCTTAGTTTCGTATAGCTGTTTGGTCATATCTGAGTGTATGCATGTCTCTCAGATATGACATTCCAGCAAAGCCTTGGTAAAATAACCAATATTTCCAATGATGTCCTGTTACAAGAACAGATTCTTATTGAGTTTATGCAAATGACTATGATAGCCAGGGAAGAAAGAATACTTATTGAGAGACCTTTTGAATTTCAGAGGGTTCAATTAGAGAGAAAAGTTAATGCTTTAATTTGTTTACAAATAAATACTTTCTCATGTTTTGGTAAATCAGATATCTTTTTTTTTTTTTAATCAGATATCTTAAAAGAAAGTTTTAACCTAGGAGAGCAAACATTAGCAAACCAGTAGTGTTTCAAGCAACTATAATCATCCTCTTGGTTTTAGTCCCATGTTACTATTCTTGTTTAATTTTTTTTTAAGATTTTATTTATTTATTCATGAAAAACACAGGCAGAGGGAGAAGCAGGCTCCATGCAGGGACTTGATCCTGGGCCTCCAGGATCACACCCTGGGCCGGAGGCAGCGCTAAACCGCTGAGCCACCGGGGCTGTCCTTTTGTTTAATTTGAATGCAACTTTAGTTAGTTCTGGAATTTTTACCCATTTCAGTTTTGATCTTAAAGATCTCAAAAATTTGTATTAGTCCTAAGGATACTTTATATAAACCTTCTTGAAGGTGAAACTCATCTTGCAAGAAAATAAAAACAATTATAGATGACAAAAACTTAGAAATGGACACAGTTAATAATCTGATGTGAGTTCATTATGATGCAGTTGACAAGGAAACTCAGTTGTTTCTGTGGCACATAATATTTCAACGATCAAAATATTATATTAAAACGTAGTAAAACTTCGGGAATTGCATATCATCTCTAGAGCAATTATAGCATTTACCCAAATGTAACCTAAGGCTGTCATTTGCTTAACAGTACTGTCAGAGTAACTTAACATACCCAATAAAAGGCCTAATGAGTCAAAAAGACTCTGTTTACAATTTAAATTTTGGGAAGTTCGTTAAAACAGTAGAAAGTTTTAAAGCACATGCCTAAATAGGATGAGGGATGTTAAAGACCTGATAAAGGCAAAACACAGAAACTGGTTTTTCTGGGCAGAAAAAAAAAAGAAAACAACTGTTTACATTTTCTTATCAAGAGCAGCCAACAATTGGAGAAAACTTGTCTTTTCGAACAGAGAGAAAGCGACTTAATGTTATACCTGTGTACTTTTAAAACTCATGCATTTCAATCTTAGTCCATCCTGACCACATCCAAAATTCTTTTCCAAAGATTTACCTTCACAAACCTTCTACAACTTTCTTTTGTATGCAGATTTTGTCCCAAGCCATTTCTTTTTAAACAATCAGTCTCATGTAGGACACAATTACCTTTTTTTACCCTTAACAAAAATGCATTCCCATTCTTCTATCTTTCTTTCATATCTCCAACCTTCCTACATACAGAGTTTCCCTTATTCTACATCAGATTTAATTACATTTAGCAGAATTTTAACTCTTTGAAACCTTGGTCACCGGTGAAAACTGAGTAGTAACCATTTGTGAACACTTATACCAAAACTCTTTAGATGGCAAATTGATGGATCTATTAAGCACAAAGCATGTTTACCTACAAACTCAAATATCCTTAGTTTCTCTGCAATAAGTCAAAAGCACAAACCTATGTCCGGTAATTAATGCTTTAGCATTTTATCCTATTTGGAAAAGACCTAAATGTCCAATGAATTGAATCTCAATTACTATCCAAGCAACACTTCAACGTTGTAGGTTGCCAAAAAATTTGAATGCTATCTTAACAATTACCTATGAATACTTTGAGGCAGACAAGATAAATCATTTTAAGTTATCGTTGGCTAACAAACTGCAGAGATAACTCAAGCTTATTTGACCTTTAGCAAACAATACAATAAAAGTTTCATATTTAATGCTGATAACTTTAAAGATATGTCTATATCATAATTAAACCAACAAACTTTAAAAAATAAAAATAAATAAATAATTGAAAATACCAACAAACTTAAAGTACTTTAAATACTGAGTATGTTTCACCTGGGTCCACTTTTAAAAGTCAGTATGTTCCCCATTTATCAATTTTTACCTGAGACACCCGTGGGGAAATCTGGAGTGAGCAGTGTCTGCAGGCGACACCTAAGGTGGAGCGGGGGGAGGGGAGACAGAAGAGGCGAAGTGCAGCCAAAAGGGTGGAAAAAAAGAATTCCCAGTTCTAAAGCTCATCCACTTGGACAGATGAGCAAACACCAAGGAGTGGAATTAGGCAGTCCAGGACAGACCAGAGAAGACAGGGAACTTCCTGAAACAAAGAGAATTTTGGCAGCTGCTTGAGAATATTCCTCAAAGCGCCCCCCGCCTCGTCCTGAGGTAGACTAACCACAGTTGGCTCTAGTTATAACCGTTAACCTGGGAAATGAATGAGGGAGATTCCCCATGTCCAGGTAGAGTAGCCTGTGGCTATAGGGAGGAACAGTGAGAGTCAGCGTCCTCTTTGCTAGGGAGGCCCTGTGTTTCCTCCAACGACCTGAGTTTATTCAGAGGCCTATTTAGATAATTATCCAATATGTCAGGAGGGAGTTTACCAGCCAACAGGTTCAGGCAAACATTCTCCTGGAGGCCCTTAGGTGGGGGTCCTGACGTCAGCAGAGGATCTAACTGATAGATCCTACTGAGGCCATGCAAGTGCTACAGGAGACCAGTCCTTCCCTAAATTTTGTAATCCAAATTGTTTCCAGTGGGTTAAAAGGTACCCCAAAGGGGAGAGTCCTTGGGAACTGAAAAGACCATGCCTTGACGTGAAGGTCACACCTTATTTTACCTTGCCTTGAAGAACTTGCTGTTTTTAACGGAAAACACTAGAAAAATTTTACAAGGGGAAAATACTCAATTTTGCAGTACCCAACCCAGAAGTCCCTGCGGAGGATGGTTTTGTTTTCCATCTCGTGATCCTGGTAATCCTCGTAGGAGTCTTCTTACCTGTACCTGTCTTTTTAACCGCCAGTGGGTCAATTTTTCTTTCAATTTTTCAGAGTGCAATCCAGAGGCGTCCCTGCCAAGGATGGGTTGTTTCCCATCTCGAAATCCTGGTGGGAGTCTTTTACCCCGTACCTGTTATAGGGAGGTTGACTATGAAGGCGTCCCAACATATCAGCTCTTGTCTAAACCAAGGCGTCCCTTGGTTCGCCCTCCCAAGTGAAGAGCAGCCTAACATCTTGGGATGAGAAAGGATCAGGCTAGTGGGAATTAGCCACTCTTACCCGTCTGCCACCTAATCCTCCTGGTCTTCTCTGGATTTCCCTGAAATAAAGTCTGGCCTAATCATAGAGCTTGAAGAGGTTAACAGTTTCAATTGTGATATTCTTTTTTAGAAGCTCAAGGAAGCAAGTGAAACACCTAAGGCCTCTCAGTGGGAGGCATGTGCTGCTTAGGGATGAGGCTTCCCCGGGATGTGACCCCCAGGGCCCATCTCCATCCTTTTCCTCATCTTGAAGACCCTAAAACCCCAAGGTAACCAAAGGGCATTCAGAGCGCTGGATTGCCAGTCCTTAGGTGCACTCTCCGGAGGAACCTTAAACAAAGCAGGGAATCCTATAATTGACCTTACTGTTTGAAGCTCTCTGCAGGAGCCCTCATTGTTTGGTCAGGTAAGTTTGCTTGCATTCCTAGCCTCAGGTGGATTATTAGCCAATTGATTTTCCTGGCCTCATCCTTGGTGCTTTTCCATTCCAATACCTGAGGTCCCATTTGTTTTTTGTTTTTGTTTTTTTTAAAGATTTTGTTTATTTATTCATGACAGACAGAGAGAGACAGAGAGACAGAGACACAGGCAAAGGGAGAAGTAGGCTCCATGCAGGGACTCCATTCTGGGTTTCCAGGATCACACCCCGGGCTGAAGGCAACGCTAAACCGCTGGGCCACTGGGGCTGCCCCTGAGGTCCCATTTGCAAGCAAGGCCCTACTGAGGGATGCAGACCCCGACACTTAGCCTCATTATAATT